>NC_067401.1:120580596-120690596 GCF_016432865.1 Antechinus flavipes | reverse complement strand
TTCTGATCTTGGCTTCCATGACTGTCATTCTGCTGAAATGATTCTCTTTGTTAAAGTGTGCAAGGACTTCCTAATTGTGACATCTAATAGACTTTTTTCAGTTCTTATTCTTCTTGATCTCTCTGTAAATTTAATACTGTAGACCACATCCTTCTTCTTAAAGCATCCTCTGCCCTTTGCTTCTATTACACTGAAATGTCTGCTTTTTTATTTTTACCTACTTTTCTGGATGTTCCTTCTTAGTCCCTTTCCCTGGATCCTTTTTGTGTATGTCTGTGGATGTGTGTGCAATTTAACTACCTACATTCTCCAGTATTCTCACCTCAACCTTCTGTTCCTTTTACTTGATATACTTTCCACTTGATATATTGATAACTCATCTCTTCCCTTGACTTCCACCACCACAACAGTAGATCATCCTTGACTATAATAGTCATCCCAACCACTCTATCCAATTTTCAGACTTGCATGTCCTACTACAAATATTACCTTCCACATATAACAATTGAAATCTTATTCATACTTGTCTGGTTAGTTCAAATTTTTATATTCCAGACATTTTCCTAATTTTCCTTTACATTTACATCATGGCTGTTGCTTGTCCTTGATTTCCTTTTTTTTTATGATACCACATTTAATTTTTATTAAAAAAAATAGGTTTTGCTTTCATAAACACAACAAATTTTTTTAAAATTAGCTTTATTCAGCCCCCAATCTTACTTAGATTCTTTTTTTGGTAAGTTTATTATTTTTATTTTTAATAGTATTTTATTTTTTGAAATACATGCAAAAAGTTTTCTTTTTAAAAAATTATTTATTTTTCATATTTCCTCTTTATTATTTTTTAATTATAGCTTTTTATTTACAAGATATATGTATGGGTAATTTTTCATCATTGACTCTTGCAAAACCTTCTGTTCCAACTTTTCCCCTCCTTTCTTCCATCCCCTCCCCCAAATGGCAGGTAGACTAATATATGTTAAATACAGTTAAAGTATATGTTAAACACAATATATGTAGAACATATGCATACAGTTGTTTTGCTGAACAAGAAAAATCGGACTTAGAAATAAGGTAAAAATAACTTGAGAAGAAAAACAAAAATGCAAACGGACAAAAACAGGAATGGAAATGCTATGTTGTGATTCACACTCATTTCCCATAGTTGTTTCTCTGGGTGTAGCTGGGTCTCGTCATTATTGAACATTGGAACTGATTTGGTTCATCTCATTGCTGGAGATGGCCATGTCCATCAGAATTGATCATCATATAGTATTGTTGTTGAAGAAAACAAGCAAAAAACCAGAAAATGGGTATGTTATATTTCAATCCACATTCAGTCTCCATAGTTCTCTTTCTGGATGTGATTGGTATTTTCCATTCCTACTCTACTGGAAGTACTTTTAATCACATCATTGTTGAGAAGAGCCAAGTCCATCACAGTTGATCATTATATAATCTTGTTGTTACTGTGTATTATGTCCTCCTGGTTCTGTTCACTTTGCTCAGAAACAGTTCATATACTTCTTTCCAGGCTTTTCTGAAATAAATCTGCTCATCATTTCTTATAGAACAATAATATTCTACTACCTTCTTATACTACAACTTCTTTAACCATTCCTCAACTGATAAGTATCCATTCAATTTTCAGTTTCTTGCCATTTGAAAAAAAGAACTGCAACAAACATGTTTGAACATGTGAGTCCTTTCCCCTTTTTTATTTTCTCTTTGGGACATAGACTCAGTAGTGAGACTGTTAAATCAAAGGGTCTGTACAGTTTTATAGTCCTTTGGGCATAGTTCCAAATTACTTTCCAGAATGGTTGGATCATTTCACAACTTTACCAACAATGCATTAGTGTTCCAGTTTTCCCACATCCCCTTCAATATTTATCATTATCTTTTCCTGTCATCTTGGCCAATTTGATAGCTGTGAGGTAATACCTCAGAGTTGTTTTAATTTGCAGTTCTCTAATCAATAGTGATTTAGGGCATTTTTTCATATGAGTAGAACTGGCTTTGACTTCTTTATTTGAAAATTGTTCATATCATTTGACTTTATAAATTGAGGAATGACTTGTATTCTTATAAATTTGAGTAATTTCTCTATACATTTTAGAAATGAGCTTTTAATAGAAACACTGGCTTTCATTCTATTTTTCTTTTCCCTTTCATTGCCAAACTTCTAAAAAGGAAAGGGTACATCTACTATCTCTTCAACCTCATCACCCACTCATCCCTTAACCTCTTGCAATACCTTCTTCTACCTCAACTACCTTATAGAAACTTTTCTCTCTAATCTCTTAATGACCAAATCCTATGGCTTATCTTAAATACTGATCCTTCCTAAACAGAATTTTGTGCCATTTGATATTGCAGACTTCTATTTCATCAATTCCCTTCACACTCTGGCTACAGCCAGATTATTTTGCCTTTGCACGTACGTTACATATCAGCCTTCTTGCTGTTCCCTGTATATGACATTCTATCTCATGCTTTCTCACATGCCTGGAATATACTCCCTCCTCATACTCATTCAAACACTAATTCCTTTTGTGCAGCTCTAATTGTTAGGGTTCATTGCATTAAGCCAAAATCAGGATTCCTATAATTTCTATTTATTAGTTTTATTCTTATTAATTGGAGTAACCCAGAATAAATTTATTCCTACTCTCAGGAGACAAATCTTAAAACATTTGAGCATCATGCTCTTCATCTTTTTTCCTCTTCATCACCTGATTCAGGAATTATTTCCTCTCTGCATGATTAACTGCTCAACCCCCCTCTCAAAAAGTGTTGTCTGGAATTGAAGATGATAGCCCAAATATAACCCAACTAGCTCAAAGTAAAATGGCACTTAGTCCATCTAGAACTGGGGTGGGAAACCTTTTTTCTGCCAATGGCCTTTTGAATATTTATAACATCATTCACAGCCATACAAAATATCAACTTATAGACCTCACACAATGGGAGATCATTGTACCTAGTTTTCACCATTGCCTGTGATTGTCTTAACAAAGGATTTCATGGGCCTTATATGGCTCTACCCATACCTGATATAGATCCTATATTTCTTTTTTTAAACAAATTTTATTGATATGGTTTACTTTTATATTAGTAATTTTTGGATCCCTATCCCCAAATTGAAACTTTCCATAAAAAGTCCAGTAAAATACATAATACAGTGACCCTGTCTATTGTGTTTCTATCATTCCACTCCAGTAATTACTCTACAAATCTCTTGATAGAATCTTATTGAATGATAGATTTCTGTAAAATTGTGGGACTGCTGAGCTCTGAACTAAAACTCCCGAGAATTTTTCATATGAATTGTTGGCATGTCTAGTTTGCACCATTTTGGACTTCTGTATTTGGATTTTGAATGCTCAAGATTTTCTGTGACCTAGCTGAGTGGGTACAGTGCCTGGATTAGCTCTCTTCTCTATTATGGGTAATTTATCAAGTGCTAAAGTGACTTCAGCACCCTTACAAAACATGGAGCAATAACCAATCATTTGGGGTGGGAGGAATGGGGATGGGGTGGAAGTAGAACTGGCATTATTGGTTTTAAAAAATGGAGAATTCTCTTAGCCAGGCTGGCAAGGAAAGAAAGAGCCATAATTAGCTACAAATTATTCGTGGGTTCATTCCTATTCCTTTTGGGATTGTTGCTGCTTCATTTTGTTCTAATTCTGGGTGTATATACCAAGAGCCTCTTGTTCCTCCCACCCATGGTCACATCCGCACTTTTATTTATTATGTTCCTTCCAAGTATTAGTATTTTTAGTATGGATGTCTTGCTCAGCAAATTGCTTTCGAGTCTGTTTCTAATTGTTCTCATATTTACTTTTTCCCTTCCCTTCTCTTGCTTTCTTTTCTTTCCTTTTTGACTTCTTCCTTTTCCTTTCTTCCTTCTTTTCTTTCTTTCCTTTCCTTACTTAGTTCTTTTCTTTCTTTCTAACTTTCTTTTTCTTTTTCCTTTCCTCTCCTTCTTTCATTTTCTTCCTTCTTTTCCCTTTTCTTATTTTTTCTGTCCTCTTTATTTTCTCTCATTTCATTTCTGTTCATTTTTTTCTCTCCTTTCATTCTCCCTTTCATCCTTCCTTCTTTCTTCCCTTTCTTCCTTTCAATTCTAATTCTTTTTCCTTTCCTAATTTTTCACTATTCTCTTTCTCTTTCATTCCTTTTTCCTTTCCTCCTTCCCTCTATCCTCTCCTTCCTTCCTTCTTTCTTTTTTTTTTCCTTCCTTCCATGTTCAATTTAGACCTGAGTGCATCCCATTCTCGTGGTCAAATTACAATGTTGTTTCTTATATTTTTAATTGGGTGTTTTTTCCAGTCTTTTAGAAGTATTGATTAGAATTGTGGAGATGGCATTTGAGCCTTTTGTTAAGGTCCTCAGCTTCAAATAAATGACACATGAGAACTTGTACATCATTTAGGGAGACCTCCAGGCCTTGAACTTAGAATTCTATGGTTCTACTGGGGAGATAACAGCTTCCCTTACTCAGCCAGTGGAGGGAGCCAATATGCTGAGGAGCAGGTAACCCCAGAATTGTCCAGAAGAGGGCGATGATTCCCATTATTGAATATTTATTCAACCAAAAAGATCCCTTGTAAAGGGGGCTAATTTCTTGTTCCTCTATTCCCCTAACTTTGATTGCCCGAGTTCACCAAACTTTTCCCAGGAATTCCACAAGTCACATTTATTGCGTCTCTGCTTGCTACTTTCCTGAGCTACAGGTGGTATAGTGTAAGTGACAGAATAAGGGGAAAGAACCAACTTACGTGCTACCGCCAAACCTAAGTACAGCTCTAGGTTGCCTAAAGGTCTGTCACCGGGATAAATACGGAGAGGTTGGGATCCCCCAGCTGTAGTATTCACTGCGTGTGAGGGAGGGAAATGAGAACCCCGCTGGTATTCCAGCTGTAACACTTCCAGAAAAGCTCGTGACCAGGTCACAGTGGGGTGAGCTTCCAAAGCACATGCGGAAAGTACAAAGAAAGAAGGTCTGTGGCACTATATCAACAATTTCCAGGTGGAATTGAAAGTACTCCCCATTCCCTTCTGGGGCCCAGGAATCTTTCATCAACATGAAACTGGTAACTGATTAGGAAGGAAAAAATGGAAGATAAAGCCTAGGGGACAAGAAGGACAAATGGATTCCAGATGGAAAGGAACAATATGGCAAGAATATGATTGTTACCTTGGTTGTATTAAGTCCAGTTTAGTCCTTCAAGTAGCCCACTGTTCTCTCACTCAAACTACGGTGGTGGAAGTGTGGATAATACCCCCTAAGCAAACAAGTCAGAGTACTGTCTGCTATTGTTATTTACAAGCAGATTAAGTAATGATTGAGTGATGTAGTGGATAGGCACGTGGATTTAAGAAAACCTGGGTTCAATTCCTGTGTCAAACACTTATGAGCTGTGTGATCCTGAACAAGTCTATTTTCTCCTCCTTCAAGGGAGGGATTTGTACTTGCTGACTTCTAAGGTCCTTTCTAACTGTGTCTATAATTTTCTGAAGGACAGTGACATAAGGCAAGTTTAGATAGAGATCTTATGATCTAATGCAGAGGTTTCTCAACCCCTCCCTCACAGGGGTTCCTGGAGATCCCTTTCAGGGGTCCACAAGATCAAAATTATTTTGTAACAATATCAAGGTATTTTAATTATAATCCTTGCTGGAATGCTGGTAGGGCTCTCATTCCCCTTTTTCAATTCAGTTAATTATTAATTACTAATACAGCAAATATCAATTGATTTAATCCATATAAATGAAAGCATTTGGTGATAGAAGGTCTTCAGTAATGTGTCAGAATACAAAGGGATTCTGTGGCTAAAAACTTTGAGAACTTCTAGTCTAGTAGAAAAAACAATGACATCAGAGGATCAAACCCTTCTTCTGGCACTTATTATCTGATCACTTCAACTCAGTTTCCTCATCACTAATATGATGCTATATTAGCAATAGGACTATATGGCTTTTGAGGTCGCTTCTACATTGAAGTCTATGACTGATGACTCTACTTTGGTAAGAAATGGGGGAGTATTGAAGAGCAAGAAGAGGTGCTCCATATGTATGAGAGAAACAAAAGAAAAACATCAAGTTTCAAAAATCACTTTCTCAGAACCATCCATTCCTCTTAATTCTGCCTCTTGCAACAGGGTAAAACAAGCCTAATTCCTTTTCCAAGAACAACCTTTCAAATAGAGGCCACTAGGTGGTGTGGTCGATTTTGTGCTGAGGTCAGGAAGACATGAGTTTGAATTCTACTGCTTCATCTACTTCCTATGAGAGATCCTGAGTAAATCAGGATTAACACCTTGATGCCTCAGTTTCTTCATCTGTAAAATTATATAGTAACAATAGTTTCTCCCTCATAAAGAGAGGGAGAAACTATGAGAACAAATGAGCTAATATGTATATAAAATATTTTTCAAATCTTAAATCAATGTATAAATATATCATTATTCTTGCTTTTTTTTTTTGTATTCAGTATTTGAAGATAGTTATCACATCTGACCTAGGTCTATTAGTTAAATTAGGTAAATATCCCCAGTTCTTTTATCCCATTGTTATGAATGGTCTTAAAGCCCTCCCTTCTCCTGATTATGCTCTTGTGAGAATTCTTTGGCATATGAATGCCTTTCCTAAACTATGGCAGGCTCCACTGCTCACCTCTACGGTCCTAAACACATTCAGATCCTGTCAAGAAAGTGGAAAGCAGTTGCATCATAATATTAAAATAAGTGCAGGTGATGCAGAGGCAACCAGGGCAATGCTGGAAAGAGCACAGAGCTCTCCTTGGTTTTGCTGCAATTTCACCCAGTTCCCTCCAAGCCACTCTGGCTACAACCCTCATGCTCCTAGAGAAGAAAGATTTCTTTTGTATCTCCTCACACAACCTAGTACAGTGCTCTCTACTCAGTTAAAGGCTGTGTACTGACTGAGGATTTGGTCATTTTTATTCAATTGGTCTTGGGGCATTTCCCATAGTGGAGTTTCTATAAACTTGGGCAGGGAGATGGGGGACCAAGAAGCTCTGTACAGCTTATTAAGAAACATGGAGTATAAACAACCCATTTATAAGATGTATATCTTCAGTTATATTGGACCTGGGAAACCTAGAAGACTTTTGTTTTAAGCTGGGATTCTATTTTGGTGGACTTGTCATTTTTTCCTGACAAATAAGGGAAGGGGAAATCACTCCAATTTTTCTGTTCCCCTTGCCTCCTGATTCTAGGGGCCTCCAAATTTCAAAATATTCTAAATATGATCATTTAAAAGCGAACCAAATTATATACAACATAATTTTATAACTCCAAGCCAGCAGAGGGACTTAGAGAAGTTAAAACAAATTTAAACTCGTTATATATAATCCAATCAAATCCAATAAATATTTATTGACTACTTATTGTATAGAAAGATCTATAAAAAGTGAAACACAATACAAAACATCATTTAACATATAATTTTAATCCTATCCTCATATTTCCATTTCTGTCTCTACAAAGTTCTTTGAAATTTTTCTCTTCCAAGATTTCAAAAATTTCAACATTACATCTTCAGTTATGTCTCTACTGGGAAGATACCATTCTGGGTTTCATGGGCTATGACTTCACATGTACAGTTAGAAGTCTTGAATCCAGGGGCATATTCATTACTTTTGTGAAAAGCCCCAAATTTGTAAATATGTTCAGAAACCTCTCTCGTGTAAAAAGCAACTAAAGTTTGCTCAAGGAGACATAGCCAGCCACAGAAACTCAGACCCAGAATTTAGGTTTGCTGAAACTTTTCATGAATAAAAATGACTTGATTAATTCCACCTTTTCTCCTCTCCCCAACTCCCCAGAAAAAACAACAACAACAACAACAACACTTTTTTTTAAAATTTAAAGACTGGAGGGAAAATTCCTGGGTAGAGTCAGTAATCTAAATGCAAGTCTTGTGTTACTATAGAACTCGGCTTCGTGAAACAGACTCTTGGAGTGGCTTGGAGGTGAAACGGGATACCAGACTATACAAAGCGTGTTAAATAGCAAAGAAGTTGAAATGAATCTTTCTTTTCCAATTTAAACCACGCACAAGGCTGTTAGTAACTGAATGAAGACATTTAAGTCCTATATATATTTTTATTTTGACAGTGACCTTTTATAAGTGTGCAATAGGGACAAGCCTAGGGATATTCCAAAGGAGCAGTTCAGGTAATTGTATATGAAATGTATTACTGTGTGATGATATTAATAATACATGAGTCTCATGTTATAGCTAATATATAGCTCATTTGGTGGTAACACTTTTAAAAGCATTTTGCAAAAGATCTCATTTGAAACATAACTCCATGCAGGTCTCTCCCTCTTTTTTAACCTGTTTGCATAGGGGGAGACTGAGGTTTCACATGGCTAATTCCCACAAGGTCAAACAGTCATTGGCAAGGCCTAAAATAGAAATTAGGACTACTCCCTCCTATTTTGCTGTTTGGTCCACATTTCCTTTCATAAAATATCCCCACAAAGAAAACAAAACAAAATTACCCATAAGCCTGAAAGCACTATACACAAATCATCCAAAATTTGCTTCCTTAGGTTTTCTGAGATATTCTAAAAGTAGAAGGAGATTTTGCATGGGAAAAAAATGTACTAAATAAGGACAAGCTCAGAAGCCAGGAGATTTCATGCTTTAGTCTTAGGATGAACTCTATGACTTTTTCTGACTACTTATCAGTTTCCTTTTGTGCATCTGTCATATAGGAGGGATGAACTAACTGATCCATTAAAACTTCGTCCAACTCTTAAAGGGTATAGATCTAAATTTAGCTTTCTGAATTGATGCTTATGCAGAACCATTGAAATTTTTGGTGCCTCAGTTTCTTTACCTGTGAAATAGGAGAATTGCCAACCTTAGCTATTAATAGGATAGTAGCAAGCATAAAAAGATGATGAGAGAATAAATAAGACATCCTGAAAATATCAAAGGTCTTAAAAATGGAGGATGTTACTCAAAATTAAATGTAATGCTGATTTTTAGCTGCTGAAGCTGTTTTAATCAAAGTTAATCAAAGAACTCTGGAGATCTGGATTCTAGTTCAGCAGCTAATAATTCAGGCAAGATTCAGTTTCATTCATCACATACCATTTTTAAAAAATCTGAAATGGGGAAAAGAATACCTTTTCCTCATAACTATTTTTTTAAAAAGCAACAAGTTTTAATAATGCCATGTAAATTGTCTTTTCTTTCTTTCTTTCATCTTTCTTTTTTTGCTGAGGCAATTAGGGTTAAGTGACTTGCCCGGGGTCACACAGCCAGGAAGTGTGAAGTGTTAAGTGTCTGAGGCCAAATTTGAACTCAGGTCCTCCTGACTTCAGGATACCCCCATGTAAATAGTCTTGTTGATACTATTGTTTTTTTAATTTTATTTTTATACCAAATACAAGCCCTTTCATTCTCCACAACCCCCCCCCCCCAATCTTTTGTAACATGGAAACAAACAAAATAAAATTAGATCGGGAGCATCATTAACATGAATGTGACATTTTGCATCTTAGTGCCCCCACAACTTCTTCTTGCAGAGGAGAGAGTTTCCATGTAAATCCCTCAGAGAAGCAATGATAAATGAAAGAAAAGATGCAAAAGAACATTGATATAAGAAGGAATGAACATGTAAACACATTGAAATACTACATAAATCTAAAATGCAGTGCAATAGACTTATCTGTCATCCTATAAATTGGCACATCATGAATCTATGGTGAAATAATGACTTATTTTTATAAAGATTACTTTGAGATCTAGAAATTCTTACTGAGTCAGGTTAAACTAATAGTATAACTTTTAGTTACAGGGCAGTTAGGGGGTACAGTGGATATAACACTGGGCCTGAAGTCAGGAAGAAGTTATTTTGAATCCAACCTGACACTTGTCAGCTGCCTGGACCATGGGCAAGTTAATTAATTCTCTTGGCCTCAGTTTCCTTATCAGTCAAATGAGCTGGAAAAGGAAATGGCAAACCACTCCAGTATCTTTACCAAGAAAACCTTAAAGAGAGTCATGAAAAGCCAGAAAGAACATAAAAACATAACCTTAGTGCTAAGTGGGCCATATTTTATTCTTTTCCCCTGCTAAAAAGTAGAAATGGAAGCATGTTGAGGGCAGGGACTATTTTTGATTTGTCTGGCACATAGCAGATAATTGATGGTACTGGATTAATTTCAATTGCACAGGATTTACAGGATGGAACAAAATTGGATAAGGTTTATATAAGAACTATTATTTAGTTAACCAGAACAATGAATACTAAATTATTGAGAATTTATCATACTGATGACTAAAGTTAGTCTTACTACTACTACTACTACTACTACTACTACTACTACTACTACTACTACTACTACTACTACTACTACTACTACTACTGCTATTACTGCTATTACTGCTACTACTGCTACTATTGCTATTGCTACTGCTGCTGCTATTAGTATTGCTGCTGTTGCTGCTGCCTTTGCAAGAAGCAATAATAAATACAATTTGTACAAAGGTCTATCATCTCCTTGGATAGTAGGTAAACTGTAGCTTTTGTTGTCGTGGGCAGCATAGTAAGTAGAGAATCCTGTGACATGTCTGGAACTACACTTTTCCCCCCTATAGTCCATTTTTTTTGGAGTGCCTAATCTTCAAAATCTTTGAGGTCTTATGATATTTTAATACCTAATAGATTTTAGTGCCTTGGCTGGAGGGTCGTTAGCATGTGCAACTTGGGAAATAATAAAATATTTAATGTATCAGTTAAATGAGCTCAGGAGAGTCCTTTGGAATGACCCCTCCCCCATTTGTTCCAATTTACACGAATGATTTCTCCTGTTGTACGTTTACTTTGAACCAACTTCACTTGGCCTTGACCTCCATAAAGAGATGTGTGTATGTGTGTGTATAAATATGTATGGACATATTTATACACACGCATACTTATATGTATATATATTAAATATACGTGTGTATATTAAAAGCTGCATTGCTAACTTAAAAGCCTTCCTTCCCCCACGCACTCAGTTCCGGATACAGAACCCGCCTATCTTTCTCAAAGTTCCAAGAAGACCTTTCCCGGGGCAGTGTTTTTCAGGAAAAGCCAGGGAACAGCGTGGCACGTCCCAGAGTGTGGGGGCCAGAGACGACTTCCAAGTGGAAAGAGATAATAAAAGTTTAGAATGTGGTGGTTTCTTTTCTTTTCTTTTATTGCAGGGGGATGGGGGAGGGCAGAAGATCGAAGGGACCCCAGAAAAATAAAACCCCACCCTGTCTGTACTCCGGGGCCAGCCCAAGTTCGCTCTCCATGTCCTTGACCCAAATTTTCTGCGATCGGACTGGAAAGAGAGAAGCCAAGAGGCGGGTGACAGCTCCAGGTTAGGGGCAGGCTGGCCCTAGGGATGAGCTAGCAAACTTGAATGGAGTGGACCGAAGTGAAGGAGGGATGGAGGGGCAGTGGTGCCCTGACTCCCTCCTCAGGAGTGAGGGACGAGTCAGCTAGCTTTCCCGGTCGGTCCTCGCCTCTTCGCTATTCAGGTTAGGCACTGCTCGCCTTTTTAATTCTCCCCGACCCTACACACACCTTCGGGAGCCTCCCTCTCCACCCCACGCCAGCGATCCCTGCCCTTGAGATCCTGGGAACTCGGGGGGCTCTTCTGCCGCTTCCCTCGCCTCGCGCTCCAGCCCGCAGGATTCAGGGCAGGATGGATCGTTAGGTGTTAGTGCGATCCGCGCGCGCGCGTCTCTGTGTGTGAGTGTGTATGTGTGTGTGTATCTGTATTTATGTGAGCGGGTGCGCATCTGTCCCGTCGGTTGATATGTGTGTGTATGTGTGCGCGCGCGCGAGTGTGTGAGTGTGTGTGTGTATGTGTATATGTGTGTGTGTGTGTGCGCGCGCGCTGGGATTGTTGGGGGTGGTGGGAGGAGGGCGGGAAGGGGGCCGCACCAGGCTGCGTGACGTCACCGGGATTGGTTACACGACGTTCTAGAACTCCGCCCCACGTGCGCCGGGGGAGGAGGAGGAGGAGGAGATGGGGGTGGGGAGAGGGAGGGGGTGAGGTGGGGATGGGGGGGGAGGCAGGGGAGGAGTGGGGGGGTGAGAAGGAGCTGAGCTGAGCTAAGCTGATCCCACGTGTGACGGATCTCGCTGCTTCCCCGGCTCCGTCTCTCTGTGAGATTCGGTGTAGCTCGGGAGGGGGGGGAGGAGGAAAAGGAGGAGGAGGAGGAGGGAGATCTTTGGGCTTGTAGCTGGCCGCTGCTCTGCTCCGATCACTGTGGGGCTTAATTTTTTGGGGTGGGGGGGCGGGGGGGCCTCAGATATGGAGGCAGATGGGAGCCAAGCCACCTCTGGAAGCCCTAACGACTCACAGCACGACCCTGGGTAAGTTTCCCACCCCCTTCCCACCACCACCTCTCGGATTGTTCCCCTTGCAACGGAGACGACCATGCATTTTGTAGGACGTCTTCTCCCCCCTCCCCTCCTCCACCTCCACCTCCACCCCCGTGGAAGTTCCACACCTTTGTTTGATTGCATTTCGCTGTAACCTTCCCCCCCACCCCACCTCCCAGTTCTCTCCTCCCCCCCCTCTTCCTTTTAGCTTTTGTAAGTTACACGTCAAAATGGCCGATCTGACATCTGTGCTCACTTCTGTTATGTTTTCTTCCTCTAGTAAAATGTTTATCGGTGGCCTGAGCTGGCAAACCTCACCAGGTAAGGGAGGAGGGGAGGGGGAGTCTAGGACCCCCCCTTCTTGGCTTCTTTATTGCTCTTTGTTATCCCAGTGCAGACCCCCCCCTACCCCCCGCCATTGGCTCCCCACTTCTCCTGTGCAAGGTTATTTTTTTAAATAGCAAATCCTTTCCGAGCCCTCTATTCGACCTCTATTGCTGTATTTTTCCTTGTGTGTGCAAGAAATGCAAAGAAAGAAAGAAAGAAAATACTACTTTTGGTTTTTGTCAGTGATCAAAATTTGCATTGCTTTTTCTTTCTTTTTCCACACCTTACCCCCACCCCCCCATCCCGTCTCTCTCTCCACAGATAGCCTTAGAGACTATTTTAGCAAATTTGGAGAAATTAGAGAATGTATGGTCATGAGAGATCCCACCACCAAACGCTCCAGGTAAAATTATCCCTTTTGAATTTGTTTTTATTTAGAACAAAGTTAAAGTTTTATTTTGGGGGTGGTTGTGGAAGTATCAATGGGATAGAATGGGTGGTGGTGTTTTGTTTTGTTTTGTTTTTCTCTGAATGCCCCTGCATTGCCTCTTCCCTGTCCGGCCTCACTCCCCTCCTCCTAAATTATTGGTGGTCGATCATATGGAGTTAACTCCGGGAGAGATGTTTGCTTTATATTATATTTTCTTCACCCCCCTTTTCGCCTCTAGAATGACGTTTTGCAGCATCCACTTTGCAAATAGTTTAAACCTCTACAGACACAGACACATACAGAGGCACAGACACAGACAGACACACACATAAACACAGATTTCCACTTCGCCCATGTTCCCCGTTCCCCAAGTCTTGAACCTCTTCCGTGGAAGGTGAATCTCAATTGCCCTGCATGCTTTGGTATAAAACAAAGCATTAAGGGGAGGAGGAGGAGAGGAAACGGAGGTGGCAAATGATTGGAGAGGCAGAGCAATTTCTAAGTTACCTCTGCGCTCCCTCCCTTCTCCTCCTTTGACCCTTAATCCCCCTCCCTAACCCCCAATTTCGCCCCCCGCCCCCCCCATTTCTGGATGGCTGGGGAGAGTAAGTGGAATGGGCTGGGGGAGGGGAACCAGCGGGGCGGGGTAGGAAGGAGGGAGAGTTTTGCGCCGATTTCCAGGCTGGGGTTCATTCATTCTTGCTTTTTTCTTTAAAATAGTCTTTTCTTTTTTTCTCCCCCCGCCCCCTCCTCTTTGTTTTATTGCAGAGGCTTCGGTTTCGTCACGTTTGCCGACCCAGCAAGTGTAGATAAAGTATTAGCTCAGCCCCATCATGAGTTAGATTCGAAGACGGTATGTTTTTGTTGCTGTTCGCTCTCTTTCTGCTACGTTTCCGACTATGACAGGCTCATTTAAAGAGACAGCGTCCTTTTTCAGGATGTGCTTGGAGTTCTGTGTAGGTTGCAGGGAAAGCTTGCAAACTGGGCATAGAAGTTCACTTTGGGGAGGGACTAGCTTTTAGTCTGTGATTTCTAAATTTCTCAGCTGCAGTCCTGGGGATTTGAGGGCAACATTGGAGGTTCTTATGGGGGAGCTTTTATATACTGAAGAGTTGCTTAAAAAAGATAAAACCTCATAACTTCAAGCTGGAGCAAGCAACTTTTCTTTGTCAACTAGCAAGGCACATGGTACTACTGGCTGAAGAGAGAGATTCCCTTTGGGGTGGGTTTCTGGAACGCAAAGCTTTATTCTTCATTCAGTGGTCACTACATGGGGATGAGGGAAAATCCTATTTCCTAGGGATTCTTCTTTTTTTCCATGCGAGAATCTCCCATTGAAGGATTCAACCCCAAGAGTGATTTAGTTTTGGAAGGGATAGAATAGAGAAACTAGAATATCCCTTCTCCGGGTTTGCTTTAAAGCTTCACCTCCAGATGGTGTGATAAAGCCTTAGATTTTGAATGGATTTTTTTTTTCTTGTCACATCAAACACTTTCAGTGTGGGTTTGGATACTTATGTATGAATTTGAAGCCTTCTAGACCAGAGTGAGTGAAATGATTCAAGTAGAGGTCAGGCATGAAATTGGCCCATTGTCTGACCTGGGAGGGGAAAAGATGGTTAGATTATAATTCCTTGGTGGAAAATAAGTTAGTTGGGGTGATTTGTTCATTTGTTTTTAGTCGGAAGATAGGGGGAGGTGGGAAGGAAGGAGAAGTGTCCTTTAAACTGTTTTATGTATAATAAATGATGCTGGTTAGTCCATTGCCCACCCTCCAGGAAAGCTTCTGATAATTTTAATATTGCTGCATCAACCAGTAGCATGAAGGTGACATTGAGATTTGATATTGGGGCGTGGATGTGAGAGATTTTATTTCTATCAACTTATACCTAAGGTGATAGAAAGAACATTTGGTCAGGGGTTAGGGGGCCTGAGAATAGCCATTAACTGACCCTGTGACCTTGGGCAAGTCCCTTAATCTTATCTATAAAATAAAGAGTTGGGGTAAAATCATTTCTCCTCAACATAAAATAGTCCTAAGGCAAAATCAGACATGAGAAAGCTTTCTGGGATTGTCAAATTTACTCTCCAATTTTGATCCTAATTCAGATTAGAGAGAAATCACTTTAATGTATTTCTCATTTTTCTCCTTTTAATTTCTCTACTAATTTTGCTGAATATGTATCCATTCATTCTAGAAATAATTATTTGTGATATGATCATTGGATTGTGTATCCAAAGAATATCATTCTCGGAAGCCCTCTCTCTCCTTTCACTTCCCTAATAATATTTGGGCTAGATATTTTCAAGATAGTAAAAAAAAATGAAGAAGTATTTTGAAACAGATTCCAGAAATTGATTTTAGCCCTTTCCTCTTACTCTTTTCTCTCCAGTCTCCAACACACCCTTTACCCCTCACCCCAAGAAACAAAAATGTTATTTATGTGGGGAATATGATCCAGCATAGAGTAGGCTAGAGCTAAGGTGGGTAAGTCAAACCCTATCTGGAATAAGATACAAATCAATTATTTTCTCACTCATTCAGTATTTGTAGCCATGTTTCAGTCACTGTTATTTAGTATAACATAGCATTTGACTTTGTTTCAACTCAGCGCAGGAGGCGGTTGGTTTATTGACATGGAAAAGAGGATCTTGTTTACAGTTACGTTTAAAGTTTTATTTAGGTAACGGCTATTCGTTTCAAAAATAGTATCCTAGTCATTTCCTAGAGGACTTGTAGATACAGTAAGTAGAACTGTACCTAACTAACTCACATTTTTAATTTTTTGGTAGTTTAAAAAAAATAGTTGACAGGGATGTGCAAAAGGTACGGATTTGCCATGTTCACCTCAGATAGCCGTCAGAAATACCTGCGGCCTGTGTAAAGTTTTCCCATTGAAGGGGAAAATTGTGTTAAACCAAACTGATCTTATTTTGACCTACAGTCCTTTTGACTTGGATTATGAGAATTGACTTTTGGAAATTAACATTGTCATATAGTTTTTTTTTTCTTTTCTTCTTTCCTTTTTCTTTTTTCTTTTCTTTTCTTCTTCTTCTTCTTCTTCTCTTTTTTTTTTTTTTTTTTTTTTTTTTTTTTTTTTTTTTTTTTGATGATGGGAGGATGGTATGGTCCCTTTCCTGCTCATGGAATCATCATCCCCTTCTCCCCCGAATCCCACTCATGCTTTTCATTCTCTTCATTTTAGCTCTTTTTCTTTTTGTGAGTATAACTTTAATTTTTGCATTTTGACATGACAGTCTGAAACCAGTTTTTTTAAATTGGTTATTTCTTTTGAATAAGTATGTACCTGTCTTACAATTTGTTTGGCAGAATGGAAAATCCACACCTGTTGTATTTCTCTTGTAGACAAATATCTAGTCATTGATGGATCTGTTGGTAGATACATTCGTCATGTTAATCTTTATGAAAGGATAGTTTTCTAGAAAAAAAATTTTTTTGCTTTAAAAAAAACATAGAATCTCTCATTTCTCAGGCATATGTTTTAAAATAGGGTAACATAAACTAGAGCCTGTCTTACTTTTAGTACAGTTTTAAAAGCATTTTAATAGAGTAGTTAGGTAAGTAGGTTTTTGTGACATTTAAACTATTACTAGGAGAGCATCATGTTACATCACTACCAAGGTGAGGTGAGTCAGTGAAAAAAGAAACTGAATTGCTCTTTTTCTTGGTGGGGGGCGAAGGGGGGGAGGCAGACAAAATTCCTTGTTAAAGTTTTGACTTTTTTTTCTTTTTAGCAGAACTAAATTGTATTCAGATGTACATTTTTAAAAGGCAATATTTTTCATATAAAAGCCAAAGCTTCAGAATAAGTAACTTGTAGCGATATTCATTTCACCCTCTTATGATAAATATACCCAGAGATTCATGATATTTAAAAGCAGAAGGAAAACTAACCATGGAAATACTTCTCTCCCCTCCCCCACCTTTCCTTCTTCCTTTATTCTCAGTCTATTAGTTTAAAATCCACTCTTCCTGCTCCATGACCTAAAAGGTTTTGTGGTAATTTTCTAACTTAAAAAAAAAATCCATATTGTGTTAGATTCTCTAAGTATCTAATCTGTATGATTTGAGTAATTTTTTCTTGACTAAATAGAAAAAAGCTTTTGAATTTGACACCCCCCCACCCCCCAAGTTCAGTTTCAGGTAACATAATGGGGCTTACTTTTTACTATTCCTGTAACTGGCTTTTATCCTGAATTTACCTTCCTGATTCATAGAAAGGTAACTTCTTTCTACCCCACCCTCATGAAAGGATCTCTGGTTTTTAAATGCCAGGTGTGTTTACCTGGTGTAGTGTTTTAGATGTTTGTTTTGTTTTCCCATGTCAGGCTTTGAAGTCATTTTTGGATAGCTTTATCAACAGAGAAGACTCATTTAAAAAAATGCAGTTATAGTTTTAAAAAATGAATAATTTCATTTACATTTCCTTTTGGATATGTTCTTTCTTTTTGGAATCCCTCTCCCTCCCTTCCTGTATTAATTTATTTGGGTGGAGGAAGGGCAGGGTATGAGAAATCACCAATTACTTAAAGCTGGAAGAAGCTTTAAATTTAATTTGCAGGTTATAATTTTTTAAACCCCAGATAACATTCCCATTTTTTCTCCCAGCTGTGTGCCACAGATGAGAAAGCAGGTAGCATTTAATATTCAGTGTTGAGTTGAGGAAAAACCCTTGCCTAAATAATTAATAGTAAATAATATCTTGTTTATTAAGAGAATTACAGTTTGAATACTCAGTTTATGGAAAAGATCAATGTATTTCTTAGTTTTTTCCACAGTTTAGCTGGGTCAAAGTTCAGGGTACTTGTGAGTTGCCTAGGAAGATTATAAAATGCTGATTTGCAAGCCTGAGAAATGAGTGATTTATAATTAGGTGCTTTTTTGGCATTTTTCTTTTCTTTTCTTTTCTTTTTAAAATGTAACATTAACTTCTTCCTCCCTTTTTTCCCCCTCAGATCGACCCCAAAGTTGCATTTCCTCGTCGAGCACAGCCCAAGGTAAGTCAGGAGGGTCAGTAGGAGGATTTTTGGCACATAGAGAGTTGGTGCCAGGCAGTTCAGGTTTCAAATGGAGAATTATTGGTAATGAAAGCTTTTGAAAGCTCAAGTCTATGGTGTCTTAAATGGTATCAGCATATGTTCATATAAATACAGGATAATGGCTTTGTGTGTCTGATTTAACTGGCTTGAAGTAATTTCCCTGGTGCTTGATTGGGGGTGAGAAGTGGGAGGTAGAAGAGAGTGAATGTCTTGGTCAGGGGCCTTTCTGTGGCTTTAGCCAGTATCCTGGGTGTATCAGCATCATGTTCAAGTGTAGCTCAGATGGCATTGGAAACTAATTGTGGTACCTTTTTAGATGGGAAATTTGTTTTTGTTTTTGTTTTTGTTTTTGAGCACTGCTTGGAGAGTTCCTGGGCTATCCCTGCTTTATCCTGAAGAACTTTAGTTAGTCGCATGTCGCCTCTTCAGAAAATAAATGTTAAGAGCTGCACAGGCCTCTCTGGACGTTAGAAAGGTGATAATGAATGTATTGGTTTCAATCTGATTGGATAATGTTACATTTTGCTTATAGGCTATCCTTGGAAACTAACTGTGTGTGTGTGTGTGTGTGTGTGTGTGTGTGTGTGTGTGTGTGTGAGAGAGAGAGAGAGGGAGAGAGAGAGAGAGAGAGAAAGAGAGAGATTGTGTTTCTGTGTGTTCGTGTGTGTGTGTGTGTGTGTGTGTGTGTTCGTGCAAGTACGAGTGTGCTTGTATTCTTGAGTACATGCCAGTCCCTGGGCAGAAAAGTTTTGAAATGTAACCTTGTACAAGTAGTGCTAGAGTAGCTGCTTGAAGGACTGAGACAAGACTTGACTTTTCCATGAGTACATATGTAGGGCACTCTCCCCCCTACCCCCCACCCCCTTCTATTTAAAAGTAGTTTTTAGATTGCCAAGTTAGAAGGGGAAAACAGCTTCATTTCATGTGACGGCAAAAACAGGGATTTGATTTACATATTGAATGGAAAAATTTCCTGAAACTTTTCCTTCTCTATATGTGATTCAAAGGGTGTGTGTGTGCGAGTGTGTGTGTGTGTGTGTGTGTGTGTGTGTGTGTACGTGTATGTACACGTGCACTGTGTTTTTGGAGCTCCATTGGTAGAAAGAGAAAAGTTGAGACTTCTGATTGTGAGCCAAAAGGGAAGGGACTAAGAAGCAGCAAGCAGACAAACTCAATTTGTTTCTTTAGGCAGAGTGTCTCAGGAGCTGGGGAACATTTTATTAGTGTGTGGAGAGGCATGGTTTTGCACATTTAAAATCCACCCAGGAAAAATAGTTGGTTAGCATGTGGTATGATGGCTTAAGGACTGCATGTATGAAGTAAGATAGATGCTGGTACTTTTTTTTTTTTTAATGTTATTTGTATCGTAAAGGAATTAAACCTAAGCAAAAGTAGCTAAATATTTTTCTCCCTGCCTCAAGACAGTCTTTTCAGTTTGAGTGAATACTAATTAGTGAAGAGCAAGGTTATTTCTGTCCTCATCAAAAGGTTTGTACTGTAAGGTTTTATGGTTTTGGGATTAAGCCGTTGGATTAGAGTTGCACTCCAGACTGTGTGGCCCAGAATTTCAGGAGTCCAAATAGAATTAGCAGTATTTCCTGCCTTTAGTTGAATTGCTTTTTCTCCATAAACGTGGATCTTCAAATTTCCAGGTTACCCATTTGATTGCTGAGAGCTAGGGTCAGATTACTCCAGAAGGAAACTGGAAAAAAAAATCTCTGACTCTAACCCTGGGTGGCCTCTGTTCTCCCCTCCCCCTATACTCTCTGTTTTTCTTCTTTTGTGTGTGTGTGTGAGAGAGAGAGACATACAGAGAGATTGGGGTGGGGGGGAGAGAAGGTCATTTACTTTCATAAAAATACAATAGGTTGCTTGGTTTTTCAGTGACCCACTTCTGGATCTAGATGAGAGGTAGTGTTTTTTCTGGCTCCTGAAATAGCTGTACAAATGTCCTCCACATATGTAGTATATTTATAATTGAATTGTTGGACCCTAAAAGCCTCTGTCTGAAATTGACAATTCTTCTTGGGATGCCATTTATCAGAGAAACTTCACAAGTCCCTTTTTCATGTGATATCATCTCACTATGTCTTACTTTGCCAATTTCTTTCTACTAGACTCCTTAAGATACCTTTTTCAAATGTGTGCATTTTTACAAAACCCTAGTGATGTAAGTGAACAAGTGACAGAGATCTGTGAGTATCCTCTTTCTCTAGAGTGAGAATGTAAAAGGTAGAGCAGAGAGATGTGACTTATACTATGGTTCACTCAATTCATACAAAACATACTTTATTTCCTCAGTGATTTCTCCTTTTACCTACTACAGCATTAAGGTCATTCATTCAATTCAAGAAATATTTATTAAACACATATAGCATTTAAGGTTCTTTGCTGCTCTCTGTTCACACAAATATAACATGAAAAACATTTCTTTCCCATGCTTGCTTCCCATTGAAGGGTAGGACACAACAATAGACAGCTAAGTAAATACAAAGCATATACCAGAGAATACAAAGTGATTTCAAGAAGGAGAGAGTTAAAAAGGAATAAGAAAGTTCTCACATGACTAATAGTCTCTGGTTGGTGCTTTGAAGGAAACTATCCTTGCAAGAGGTAGAGAAAAGGAGGGAGTATATTCCAGATGTATGGGGTGAGGGGGATGGACACGTGTACAAAGACACCAAAGTTAGAGATGGAATGTCATATAATGGACCAATTCATTAAAATAAAGTCCCCAGTGGGGAGTACCATAAAGGAAGACAAGGAAAGTCATTAGCAGTCATATTATGAAGGGCTTTAAATACCAGACTGAAAATTTGGGGGCTTGGTCACTAAGATGTTGTGTCAGAATCCCAGCTGGAAGAAACTTCAGAGAATATCTATGTCAATCCATACTTCCTGCAACTTAGGTTAATAGTATTTTGTTGGTAAAATGAGTTTGGAAGGAATATAGAATTTCGAGCATATACTTTTGTCTTCCTTAATAAGGCTTTTGGTTATTTAAGAATTGTAAAGTTAGGATAGGTGTTAACCACTAGTCTTCACTGGATGGAGTGGCTGTCAGTGATATATCAGTGTATTTCAGTTCATTGTGACAGAGGGGCCTGGATTTAGAACTAATAGACTTGTGTTTCTGTCCCAGCTCTAGTACTTCCTTGGTCTGTACCTTTGGATGGATGGTGCCACATTTCCATTTATTATACTTTATTATTATACTTTCATGGTCTCCTCCATGGTAGTTTTGAGAAAAATTTTGAAACATGAGCCATCGATTCCAGAATCTCTCTGGGTGGTTTGTCCAACTAATGCTGAGCAGAGGACTTCTCTGTAAAGGGGTTCAGGCAAGATGGCTGGGAGAAAGTATAACTTAATGCTGAAAAGAATAGTGGCAGCCAAGAACAGATTTAATATTTGTCCTGTCATAATATTCTTTAATGCATTTTATAAATAAAAATCTGTTTTGATCTGCTTTTTAATGAGTTGCTGAATTAAGGATTTTGGATTCAGCTGTTCATTTATCCCCATAGTGTAGGAAATGATCAGCATCTATAGCGGAAAAGTACAGTTGGATTTTATTAACTAATTATGAGGGTCAAGTCTTCAGAGGCTGCTGGACACTAATTATCCCAGTCCATTTTGATGAGGATGTATGTCTGTTTCACAACCTCATCTTTCTCTTGAGGATGTTTTCATGCTCTTTCTCTGTTTCTCAGTTTCTTTGCTGTCTCTCTGTCCATCTCTGTCTCTCTGTACCTGTTTCCCTCTGTGTTTCTCTCTGTGTCTGTGTCTATGTTTCTCTCTTTCTCTCAGTCTGTCTTTCTTTCCTTCTGAATAGAAACTCTCTTGTCAACCCATAAATGTTTTGTGATTTGAAAAATCTGTAGAACTGGGATTGGGAGATGCAATTGTTTCCTTTGTAAATAGCAGATATGTGGAATTTATTTCAACATGGTGCTTGGGGCCTTTAGACTTGAGAGAAAGGGTTCCAGGGTTTGAGAAATTGAGACCGTGGTCTACAGCCTATGTTTCTCCAGCCTCTGACTGAATCTCCAGCTACCTTTCCCTTATTTCTCTGTGTGCCTGGGCCACAGAAGAGTCTTTTCTTTTTCCTTCTTTTGGAAGGAAGCAACTTTAGTGTTGGAACTGCTTACCGTATCCTGTTGCTGTCTATGCCTCACAGTGGAATGTAAACTTTTTGAAGGCAGAGATGAAATCTTTTGCTAGCTTTTTGTTGCTGGATTCTGGCTGATTAAGTATAAAAGGAGATGAGACTTGTTTAATTGTGTCTTTTACACGTGTGTGTGTGTGTGTCTTTTTTATTTACTTATATATAGTGTGTCTCTTTTTATTTATGGATGTATATGTCTTTTAAATTTATGTGTATACTTATATGTCTTTTTATGTATTATTAATTATGTATGAATGTATGTATTATACATGTATGATATATGTATTGCTCTTGTAAAGGTAGGGTGCTTGAGGATAAAGAATGTTTTATTTTTGCTTTAGTTCACTAGTGCATAGTATAGTGCCCATCAGTTTAGATGCTCATTAAATACTTGTTTTAAATTGAATTCTTTCTTCCCTGTAACTCATCTGTCATAGAATCAGGTTATTTGTCAGGGAAGGGACCTTGCTTGGGTCATCCTTGTCTTTTTTTTCAGGTGGAGAAACTTGTTATCCTGAGAGATCATTTAGGGAGTTAGTGAAAGAACTAGTACCAGAACTCAGTTTTCAGCAGGTATTCTTAAGAAATACTGGATCAGAAAACTCAAGTTGTTCTGGGATCTCTCTATTGTATCTATGCTCTCTCTACTGTTATTGTTCCCTCCAGTGACACAGATTGCAACTTATTTTGTATTCTCACAAGTTCACTTCAGGTCCCAACATGGAGATTGAGGCCTTTTTCATTATCAATGCCCACAATGCCCACCAGTCATCCCCTGCTCTTGTTATGTGACCAATCCTTCTTTTTCAGTCATCTTTTCCTATTGCTATCCAACATGGTATAGTGGGGAAATGTTACATTTGGAGTTGGAGGAGCTAAGTTTGAATCCCAGCTCCGCAACTCGCTATATAAAGGAGTTTCATTCCTATGGGTTCGTTTCCTCTTCTGTAAAATGGGGAGATTGGACTAAATTCTAGCTTGAAATTTATGATCCTATGATCCTTTAACTTGAGGTTGCTTTTTTTTTTTTAAGGTTCCTTATTTTTTAAATGTCACAGCCTGCCCTCTCACCATGTATATCCTTCTGCATTTTGTATGATAATCATTTTTAATTTCTCAAAGACAGGCGTTCTGTGACTCATAATGGCATACTGCACAAAGTACTGGACCCAAAGTCAGGAAGGCCAGAATTCAAATTTAACTTCAAATACTTACTAGCTGTGTGAAGTTAAGCTAGTCATCTAATCTCTGCCTTTTCTGTAAAAATGGTGGTAATAGTACCCCCTTCCCAGGGTTGCTGTGAGGATCAAATGAGATAATACTTGTAAAGCATTTTGCAAACCTTAACATACTATTCAAATGTTAGCTGCAATTATTATTATAATTATCATCATTATCATTATTATCATTATTACTCCAGAGTGGTGTACGTGTGCATTTTTAATAGTCTATTATAAATGACTCCTTTTGATTGACTTCTGCCTTTAGTCCTCTCACTCTCCCCCTTGAGTTCATTCTTTTTCTGTTGTATGCTATGTGATTTAAAGCATCATAGAGTTTGGGATTAGAAAGAAACTGTTTACTTACAGAACCTCTGAAAGATTTCACTAAGTAACAGAGGAACTGTCTCCCCTGCATTCAGTGAAAAAAGGACCCAAATTCCAGTGAACTCTTATCTTGGTTATGACCTGCAACAAGAATTCCCTCTTTAAAGGATTATTTAAATTTATATATATATATATATATATATATATACATATATATATATGATGAAGATCATATGATGAAGATCATGGACTTCCTCTAGAGAAGCAAAGCTCTTTTACTCTGAAATTCTTCATAGCAGAAAAAGAAGAGTCCTGTGGTCAGAG
The DNA here is from genome assembly GCF_016432865.1 of Antechinus flavipes. NCBI lineage: Eukaryota > Metazoa > Chordata > Mammalia > Dasyuromorphia > Dasyuridae > Antechinus > Antechinus flavipes. The sequence continues at coordinate 120,666,324 of NC_067401.1, read as the reverse complement.
AGAGTTGGACAGAAGGAATCTCTTAAAGGGTATCATTCCCACCTTGGGTGATTTCCTTGAAGTGGCATCTATTTATCATTATACATTTTGCATTATTAAATCCAGCAACCTTGCTGGGCTAAAAGCTATTCAGTGTGTTTACATACCAAGAGGCAGATTGGTTCGATTGAAAAAGTAGTGGATTTAGAGTTGGAGGATCTGGGTTCAGATTTCATCTTTGCCACTTGGTATCTCTGTGAGCTCAAGTAAGTCACTTGTATTCAATTGCAAATTATTCAGTTGTACAATGAGGGGATAGGACTATTCCTTCCATTTCTGTATCTGTGATTTCCCCATTTAACTGGATCTGGTATATTTAGCCATCCACATCCATCCACAAGGGACTATTTGGCTTAGAGAGCATTTGCTTCGGAGCCAGTAGACCTGGATTCAAATCTGGTCAATAACAATACAAATAACATTTCTACTTTTGCTTTAAGATGTGCAAAGCACTTTACAAGTATCTCATTTCATCCTCACAACAACCTGGAAGGTAAATGTTGTCATAATCCCATTTTACAAATGCAGAAACTAAAGTAGACTGAGGTGAAATGACTTTACTAAGTTCACAAAGATAGTAAATGTCTGAGGCTGAATTTAAACCCAGGTCTTCCCAACTCTGAGTCCAGTATTTGTTTTCTGTGTCACCTAATAGTTGCTGATTATTTATTAGTGTGTGAATGTGTATAATTAACTTCCTCAAGTCTTAGTTTTCTCATCTATAAAGTGGAAGCAATAATAATTGCCCTACCTATTTATCAGGCTCATTATGAGGAAAGCACTTTATAAATCTCAAGGAACCTTGATTTATTATTATTGATCCATTAATTCAAAAAAATAGTGCCCTATGACATGAAAAGTGCTTGATACATTATGTTTGTTACCTGATTGACAATTTTGAGTTCCTGCTGTATACAGAGCCCTGGGTGATACAAAGATGCCTAAGTCTATAAATTCCCTCCTGGAAGTTAGTCAGTAGAGAGAAGAGACATATTCACAATGAACCACAATTAGGCTATTGATGCCAGTAAAGGGCTCCAAAGAGAAAGTCCATAGGATTTTAGAGGAAGGACAGCTCACTGTTTCTTGGTGGTGGTAGTAATGATCTGGAGTGGAGGAAGGCCTTGTAGGGGAGATGTGTTAGAAATTGACTTGAGAGGAAAGATAGGATTTTGAATGCTGGAAGTGAAGGGCATACCAGGCAGTGGGCACAAGGAGGCAGGAGAGTATTGGAACATATTTAGGAAAAGGGTAATAGTTTGCTATGGATAAAGTTCAGGGTGTTTGTAAGAGAACAGTCATGCTAAAAAAGTAGCTTGGGACCAAATGGTAGAGGACAATGAATATCAGACTAAAAATGAGTAGTTGGGATTTTATTAAGTAGGCTATGAGAATCCATTGTGTGTATTTGCTACAGCTTTGAATGGAGTCGAACTTTTTGAGGTTAACAGTGAGGATGCATCATGGAATGCCTAGGAAGTTGAGCCTTCATTCTGAACTGTCCTCTCTGGGCTTTAATTTTATCATTTGCAAAATGAGGAAATTAGACTTGATTTATAAGAATCCTTTTAGCTCTAAACTGATGACTCTCTGAGGTCTGTTGTGCCAAAAGTGGGAGATTCTAGAATCAATATGTCACTATCTAAGACAATTCGATAGGGCTATTTCCAACCCTAAGTCATCTACATATATTCCTTTGGTTCACCTGTATCCAAAGGTGACACTGTTGCTGGGGCATGTGGTTTAGTTTGTTCCTCTCCTCTCCCCTCTCCCGAATACGAATTGGTTTTCTTGGACACATCTGTATTGTCAGCCAGCCACACTTCCAGCCAGTGGTACACAGTTCTGAGACAGCTGGCTAGCATTTCAAGTCCCAGTCTGTGGCTGTGAAACAGAGCAAAGCTGACTGGCTCACATGGGTTCACAGATGGTGCCCGTGACCTTGGTCTTTATTAAGAAAAAAAAATCCCATTTATTCACCAGCCACAGATTCATACTTTTCAGGTGACTCTTATGCTTGCCATGTCCCATTCTGATCTTTGGCCTATGGCCATATGCAAGGCAACCTCAGAGTTCTTTTCTCCTAAATATTTGTTCTCCTCCCACTTTGCCTCCCCTCTCTTTCGCTTCCACAAGTGGTTATTACCCAGAATTAATTATGAAACATTTTTGTCTTCTCTTCTACCTTCTCAGTATTGTATCCAACCTTTAAGCTGGCTGAATAACTATCCTGCCTATTTTAGGACAAAGATTTTGCTCTGCCTCTGTATCAGTTGTTAGCTGGTGACCATTTCATCAGATCATACTATCACAGACTGAGCTCAGAGGATCTGCTTTCACAGGGCAGGGTCTTCTTAGTGACCCAAATGGGAGTTGACTCTTTTGTCTTTACATTGAGGTAGAAAAGAAAGGGAGAAAGAACCTTTGATGTATCTATTTTTTGGGTTCTTTTACTCTATGTATATTTTGTATATGTTTATTTATGTATATATTGTCTCCCATTAGGATGTAAACCCCTGACCAGATCAGGGATTATTTCCACTTTTTCTTTCCACTCCCATCACTTGACACCGAATGAAGGCCTGATGTTTACTAAGTGCTTATTAAATGCTTGTTGATTGATGAAAACTTGGGTAACCTTTTCTCTCTCTAACCTTGAGTATATGTTTGACCTGCCTACAGACAAGTGGTCACAGATCATATCTAGAGCTGAAAGGGACCCTGTAGTTTTCTAGTTCAGCTTCCCCCATTTTAATAAATGGGGAAAGTGATGTCTAGAAATATAAGGTGACTTTTTTGAGGTCACGTGGGAAGGAAATGGCAAAATCTGGAATGGAATCTGGGTTCATTGATTTCAGATCTGGCTCTTTCCATTGTAGCATATTCCCTCCCTTGCTTTCTCTGGAGATTGGGAGCTAAAGTTGGAGGCACCTCTGTGCTGGTGAGGCTTCCAGGCTAAAGTTGTTTCTTTCCTGAATAGTTGGTCTTTATCTGCCTGGGGGTAGGTCCACTAATGACTGATCTAAAACCATATTTATTTGTCACTGCCCGTGACAGGCAAGTTAATCCTAATGGATTCTTTTTTTAGCCTTTTGTCTGGGAAGAGTTTCTCCCAGATGTCTCCAAATCTAAGGCAGTAAAGAAACATATAACTTTTATGGCAGTGGAGGATGTAAAAAATAAACAGGGTGGGGGGAGGTCCATATGTGTGTCTGAGTGTTGAAGAGATGCTTGAATTTAGGTTGAGGTGAGAGGGAGGGTACTGAAAAGGGCCAGCTCATGAACAGATTTTTTTTTCCTTTAGAAATCCATTCAGCACCACAAATGGCTGTTTCAATTTCAATTATGTGAGAAATTCAAAGCTTTAGAAATATCTAATAAAATGTGCTTGATGATGCAGTCTAGGGAGAGAGCCCTTCTTTCTCTTCAGAAAGGTGTTAAAAAACATTCCTACGGGTCAAGGGATTTACTTTCCTTTTTCCCTGGGCCTCTTTTCCTTTTGGTGTTTGCATTTTTATTGTTTTAAGGACAAAAAAAAAAAAAAAAATTCAAGACCCTAGCTTTCACCAAAATGACTTTTTTTTTTTTTTCTGGGTCCTTGCAAATAGGCTGACTGCAACCTAGTAGCTGTTTTCTTCTTGTCAATGCTGTCACATTGTAAACTAATTTCAAAGCAGTGTGTGTGTGTGTGTGTGTGTGTGTGTGTGTGTGTGTGTGTATGTGTATGTGGTGTGTTAAAGATACAATGCTTAAGAGAAGGACCTGGGGTGGGGGAGAAGAAGGAGAAAAGGGGAACCACTCAAAAAAAAAAAAGGCTTCTTTTCTTCCAATAGGTCTTTTGATCGGGTCCCAAAGAATCCCGAGCAGAGGAAACAATAGGAAAGAACTTTAGACTGACTACGGGGGTAAAAGAATCAAAGAACTAGTGTAACAAAAAGTGATGTTGAGTGACGTTAATGAGGGAGCCAGGCTGGTGGGGAGGGGAGGGATGGGGGAGACTAGGTAGGAACTAGTGAAAAAACAGTTCCCATACTTTTAATTTAAGTTGGATTTCTATCCGTCTGTGCTTTTGGGGTGTGTGTGTGTGTGTAATGTTTTTGTGTCTTATTTCTAGTGCTTTCTGGTTGAAAGTTGAATGGTGAGAACCTTGATTCAAGATACTTCAAGTGTCTCTTCCCTAGAGATTCTAGCTTTAGTCCCCTTACTTTCCTATCTTTTTTCTTCTGTCTATTAAAAGTAAAAGATTTAAACAAATTTTTTTTTTTTAGTCTAAACTTAAACATCAAATTAGGGGAGCATTTTCAGATAGAGAATGTAGGCTAGAAAAAGAAAGGTGTACATGAAATTGCGGGCCTTTGTTCTGTAGACTTGCTTTTCTTAAACAGATAATAAATTCAACATGTAACTTTCAAAGTTGCCCTGTTAGCCTTTGATTCTTTCTGGCCTTCTGTTCTGTTCTGTACGTTAAAAAAAATACTTCATGACTCTCTTTTCTTTTCCTTTTTTCCCTATCTTTCTTCTATACTATCTCCTTCCTGCCTCCTGGACAAATGGTGGGGGGGAGGGAGAAGGGGGAGTCCTTGAAACCAATATACATAGTCAAACAAAACAAATTCCCACATTGTCGGTGTCTAAAAATATATGTCTTACTCTGCATCTTGAATCCATTATCTCTGTCAGGAGGTCGGGAGCATTTATCATCGGTCCTCTGGAATCACGGTTGGTCATTGCATTGATTAGAGTTCTTAAGTCTTCAAAGTTGTTTGTCTTTATAATTTTATTGTAAAGTGCTTAGCACAGCGCCTGGCACAGAATAAGTGCAATAGAAATGTTAGCTATTATTATAATTGTATACATTGTTTTCCTGGTTCTGCTCAGAAGTAAAAGTTTTAAGCCAAGAGGTATTTTATTTCTTCTTCTGGCTACCTGGTGCAATGTTGGTCATTGGCACGTGAAGCTGACATCATGGAGCTGGGCACAATTAGGATAGCAAAAGTGTCTGCCAAGAGAGTTCAATATCGCTGTCTGAAATAGATACCAGGGACAGGGAAGGCAAGCTCCTGCCAGGTTTTTGGTTGTGTTTTTTTTAATGTCCCAAACTCAGAGCCCTATTAATATCCACGGTTAAGTAGAATGTTCAAATGGGTCATCTTGACAATTGCTTTATAAATATTTAGTCCCTTGGAAACCACCCTCTGTATTCTTATTTGTGTAACTCTGCAAGAGATGGAAGGAATTCCCGGATTTGAGGGAAAACTATGACTGCTCAAATAAGAGAAGAGGCAGTCATAGAGTGATGGCAGGAAGACTGAAAGTAGAATCACTGAACCTAGGTTCTAGTCCCAGCCTTGTTCTATAAATCTAAGCAAGTCACTTCAGTTTCTTCATCTATTAAATAAAATGATTGGACTAGGTAACATCAAAAGGTGCTCTCCAGTTCCAAGGGTTATCGACCTATGATATCTAATAGGAAGGTGAAAAACCTGGGTGTTCTCTCCTCATCCCCTGATTTGACTCATTATGGAGACTTGGGTCATTCCTTTCCACTCAGTGCTTGCCAACTCCCACTTCCAACTGAGGGTGAGAGCTTCCATCTGACATCCTTGTGGTAGCTGCAGAAGTAAGGATGAGGAGGACATCAACCAAGGAAATTAACCAAGGCTTCAAAGAGTAGTTTGACACCTTCAGAAAAAGAGATGCTTGGGGTGGAGGAGAGGGAGGGTGTTTATTGCTGCCTCTTTTCATGGCCCCTTTGTGATTTATGTATCACCTTTATAATTAAGGCAAAAAACTTTTTGGCTTATATATAATAAAATAATAACAACAAAACCCTAGTAAGTACTAATCAAGTCTGTTCTTTTCTTTTGAGTTATATGAGAGAAAATAGTGAATTGTGTGTGGGGTGTGTGTGTGTGTGTGTGTGTGTGTGTGTGTGTGTGTGTGTGTTTTAATCTAGCCTTGACCCTAGAAACAACTGGAAAGTGATTTTTGCAAGGCTGATGTATATGCTATTTTCTCTCTATCTCTGTCCCCAAAGCTAATCATTGGTTTCAAGAGCTTCTGACTTGATGAAGGGGCCTTCAGCAAATTTAAGTGTGTTTGCATTTTTCAAATACAATCATACAAATCTTTTGTTTCCCATGAGGGATCCTAACTTAGCAAACTTTTTCATGTGCTAACATACCTTATTAAAACAGAAGATTTTTGCTAAATAGCCTTGAGAATAAAAGGGTAGACATTACCAAACTTGGGATTTGCTTATTTTTTTCCCTACTATGAGCATCAATCAGTGTAATATCTTTATTCAGTCCCAGATTTTTTTTTTTTTTGAGTCCACACACCTGAAGATTGGACTGACTTGGTGGAGTGGATCTCATCATCAGTTTTTCTGCTGTACTTACTGAAAGAATTCAATTAAAGTTCTTTTGAGCTTAAGTCCTGCTTGGGCATGGTATATTTGGCAGGCTGCCACATGGGCATGTTGTGATTGCATTTATCTTCAAATTGTCCTTCTTTGCCTAGAGCTTGTGGTTTTGCAACATCAGCTTTTCCTAACTGGAAGGTGTCTTGTTTAGATAGCCACTCCTTTTCAGCAAGACCCTAACCAACTAGATGAAAGATGGGGAACCTACCAAAGCTTTCCTGTCCAAGGTGTAAAGTTTCAGTAGTTTTGCAGTCCTGGAGAAAAGGATGGTGTCAGAAGAATTATAGTAGTTGATCTGTCATATGAGTGCTCCTTCCAGGGATGTAGATTGCATCTATCTAGTGCATCTCTTATTTATGTCCTAGAAATCCACCGAGGGGGTGGGATGGAGGAATGTGCACTACTGTGGGGACTCTCTTTACTTTCTCTTGACATTATGTGGATACTAGTGGAGAATGAAAATTAGGTAACACTCCCTTAGCTAGCAATTTACTCTTACTCTTACCTTGACACACCAGCTGTACGTTTCTATGATGCCATCCTGTACATTCTATTACATCTCAGGACAGGGACTGAAAATATTGTCTAAATGGTAAATGAATATTTTTCATTGCTGTTCAGGTAAAATCACTTCAGTGTTACAGGAAATGCCCTGAAAACTTTTACTTGTGTAGGCCCCAAAATATTAATACTAATGGAACTTCCCATTATCAGAATCTTATAATCATTATTATATTACTATGCTAAGAATTGTTCAGAGATCAAGGAGAAGCAGAGACAGAGAGATACAGATGGCCCATGCTCTTGGGAAATGGGGAGTTGGGGTAAGGGTCTTTAGTCTAGGAACTGGACTTGTAATTTCATCGGAATAGGAAAACTCTTTCTACCAATGCAGATTGGCACTTTCTCTGCAATTTATAGTCTTAGAGAGTTACTAAGAGCACTGTCTGATACTTAACTGAGAGATGAAGAGACTTGCTTAGCATTACGTAGCCATTACTTCAGAGGTAGGATTTGAACTCAATTCCTCCTGAATTTTCAGGTCAACTCTCTAACCAGTATGTTAGAATAGTTGACTTTATATAAGATGATAAAGTTTACAAAGTGTTATCTTGTTTGATTCTTGCAACTTCTGTGAGGTAGATACTGTGGTGCCATTGTACTCATTTTCCCAATGAAGAAGTTGAAGACCAATGAATTTAAATGAATTGCCTATTGTTACACAATTAGAAAGTGTCAGAAATAGAATCTGAATCTGTTTCTCCTCTGACTTCAAGTCTAGCACTCTGTTCTACTATGTCAACTCTTCCACTCAGTAGATTCAGGTAAAAATACCCCATTTAGGGCAAAGCTTCTTAAACTGTGGGTCACAGCCCCCATGTGGGGTTGTGTAACTAGAATGTGGAAGTCATGAAAAATTTGGTAACAGTAAAAGGTTGCTGAATACAATGACCAAAAATTAATTCAAAATCAAATGCATAATGAATCCAGGCGTTTCTGGCAGCGATTAGCCATATTGCATCATGGAACTTCACGATAGCCTTGGTTCTGAACACACAACACGAACACTTTGCACTATGTGTGCACAAATATTGCCAGAAACAACTCTCTTCTGATCTGAAACAGTGTTACATAAAAATTTCTTGGGCAAAAGAGGGTCACAAGGAGAAAAAATTTGAGAGGCCCTCATCTAGGGTAGACATTTTGACCTGAAGACATATACATGTAGGAAACTCCCAGTGTGGAAAATTCTATTAATACATATCTTAATATATCTATAATTTCATAAATAAATGCTGCATTGCTTGAAGCACATATATATTATGTGACTTGTCCAGGATCATTCAACTCTGGTAAATTTTGGTCAGGATTTGACTCCAGGTTTTCCTGACTCTAAACCCGATGCTGTCTGTTAGATGGTAATCACTTCTTATGTGGACTATACGATATAGGCTGCTGGTGGATCTGCCTGCCTCATCTCCATTCCAATCCATCTTCTATTCAGCCACCAAAGTGATTTTCCTAAAGCACAGGTCTGATTGGGTCACACACATCCCCATCCTATACTAAGTAAACTTCAGTGGCTCCTTGTCACTTATAGGATCAAATTCAAAATGCTTTGTTGAACTTTCGAAGCTCTTTACAATCTAATTTCCTATACCTTTCCAGTCTTTTTACATCTTACTCCACACCAAGGATGCTTCAATCCAGTGATAGGGACCTTTTAGCTAGTCTACAAAAAAGATACTCCTTTCTTTGGCTCTGGGCATTTAGTCTGGCTGTCCCCCATGCCTGGAATTCTTTTGCTTCTCAACTTCTCCTTTCTTGGCTTCCTATAAGTTTTTACTAAAATCCCATCATTTATAGTAAGCCTTTTCCAACCTTTCTTAATTCTAGCGCCTTCCTTTTAATGATTTCCTAGTTATCATATACATAATTGTTTTGTATATTTTTATTTTCATGTGGTCTACTCCATTAAAATGTGAACTCCTTTGCCTCTTTTTGAATCCCTAATGTTTAGCACAATGTCTAGCAATAGTGAGTGCTTAATAAATGTTTATTGACTGATCGATTGGTATCATTGAACAAATAGTTGATGCAAAATAATACAAAGACTGAATCACCAGTAAGATTTTAATAGCCTTTTTAGGGATGGCAGAGCAAAATTAAACAGTTTGTGCTGGAAATAGGAAAGGGCAGCCAAAGGTACTGTAGACTCATATTGGATGAGGCAGTGGGGAAATTCTAAACATGATCTGTGGTCCACAATAGCTTATGCTATATGTGGTCCTTGCCCTTTGGCTTTGGGATCTAGGCTATACTGATGAAGCACAGGCATGGATAAGTTTGCTTATCTGTTAAGATAAATGGACCTCAAGTTGACTTTAGGATCATCTTGGCTGGTCATTGTTGATACTGGTTGAGCCAGCATTTCGTATAACCACAAGTCATTTGACATTGCTGTTCTCAGGCAGACCACCTCTATGATGATCAGGTATTGTTAGTTAATCTTTGGCTTACACCTTTTTGATTTCTAGCCATGTCCCAGTCTGCTTAAACAGTGAGTGTGGTCCTAAGCAGTTGTACCATCTTTTGGTACAACTCCTATGCTCCTCTTTACTATGCTTCTTCAACTTCCATCCTTCAGCTGACATCACAGTAATAAATCTGTCAACTTGTGCAAATATCAGTCCATTTATGAATGACCAAAGGAATGAGTGGAAAAGCATTTATAATCACTTACTTTGTGCCAAGCGCTGTTAAGTTCTTGGGATACAAATTTTTAAAAATGCCACAGTCCCTGCTTTTAAAAAAACTCACTTAAATTGAGAAAGACAGCATGTATTGAAAGGTTCATCTGCAGGGCAGGAGGCAAGGTGTACAAGTCCTAGGGGACACTGACAGGTCAGATTGTAGTTCCTGAGGTTCTGAATAAGATCCAAAGAACTTTAAGGACACAGTGATGGGGCAGATAATAAGTTCTTGTGAATCTTCATGTCATTGGAACAATGGTAATTGGTAACTCCCTACTCATCCAAGTGTCTACTCAATGGAGTGGGGACCTTGGAGAGACCTGGCTAGGAGAAGTGGGCTTAATAGCCTAAGAAGAAGAGGGATTCTGGATTCCTTCTTACAGGTACGGGGTCTTGTCTAGAAATAGAGTTCATGTCTGACCAGTAACCTGGAAGGGACAAGGGGTATATGCAGGAAGGTTGAAAGAGATGGGCATCTCTGATAGTGACAGGTTTGGGGCCATTGAGATAGAAGGGATTCACTTTCCCACCTTCCATAGTTGATGCTTCTATCAGAATCTAGATGGGATTATGACTAAACCAGCCTTTGCAGAAAATTGCTATATTTGGAAAATTCATTCCCTGTGACCAGTCTGATGATGAGCCTTTTTGAACTGGACCAAGCCAATCCTAGTGCAATAGATACATAATTCATCACCGGGCCCACACTTGAAACTTTTGCAGCCTGTATAGTGTGTGTATAAAAAGCTCTTTGTCTTCTGTAGTAAGACCTTATTGGTTTGGGCTTTAGAATCCTATGCCCTTCTCACACCTATTTCTTAGGCTTAGGCCATATTATAGATTAGAAGTGACTAGCTTCTGATCTCGTGCTGCATAATATGAGAATCTTCAGAAATCCTCATAAGAATCATGTCAAGCAGAAAGCCAAAAGGAGATGGATATCCTATCCTTAGCCAGTCCTTAGCCAGGTAGTGGAGAGAGAGTGAGCACCAGATTTAGAATCAGAAAGATATGAATTCATATCCAACCTCAGATACTTAACCAATGTCAGCCTCAGTTTGCTCAACTGTAAATGGACATAAGAGTAACAGGGTTGTTGTGAGACTCAAATGAGATAATATTTATAAAGCATTTAACACAGTGCTTGGCACATAGTAGGAACTTAACAAATCTTTTTCTCTCTCTTCTTCTCTTTCTCCTTCTCCCTCCTATCATTTCTTTTTAGACATTTAATAATTACCTTTTTAATGATTCATTCTAAAGTTATTTCAGGACTCAAAGTCCAGTTCACTGGCTTATGGTTGACAAGGTATATGGTTCTTCTTCTCTTCCCTTTGTTAGTCACAACACATGCCCTTCTGAAATCTTAAGATGATCCAAATGTCATTGGAGAAATTTAGCATGGGTACAAGTGATAACAGAGTATTTCCAAAGGTGACATGTTTCAGAAGATGTCATTCAAGAGTTGTATGATAGGAAAAGGAGGTGTCAGTTACATAATGAGAGCCAGTGATGGTAGATGGATGGTCCAAGTGCTATTGTTTTGGTGCCTATAAGACCCATAATGACAATAACTACCAAGTCTTATAAGGCTTCAACAATCTGGTCTCATTCTGTCCTCACAAACCCCGCTGAGAGGTAGATATTGTGATTATCTTCATTTTACTGGGGAGGAAACTGAAGCTTAAGTTAAATGATTTGCCCAGAATTTTCACACTTAAAGATGTCTGAAACTAGATTTGAACTCAAGTACTTGCTTTGCTCTGTTCAGTTCTCTGCTCACTGAGTCACTTACTTTCTTTTGAAGAAGACTTTTGGTGTGTTGATTGTACCTTTGGGGGATCAGTGGCAGAACATGTACTAGAAGGATGAGGAGAGATGGATAGGCTGTCATTTGCACCAGTGGAGGGAATATATTCCATTAATGATAAAATACTTTGAGATATTGAATGTTAATGGTGATATGGATAAAACTGTTTAAAGACTTGGGGATCCTCGGAAGAGAAAAAAAAAGGTACATCACTTTAATGTTCTCTTTTAAAATGTGTATTTATTTTTACATCAGTCTTTTAAAATGAATATATGTATTTGTATATGTAATAGATTAGCCTTTTTGTAAGCTATTTTAAACGAAATCTGTTCTTGAAGAATATGGAAGTTATTCATTTAGCCACTGAAATAACTTCACATAATGTCAAAGTGGCTGTTTGAAGTCCTTTGGTGAAATGGGGTACTCATGTAAGGTACTCATGTAAAGAGGTAGGTAAGACCTGATTTTAAGGATTTATAGATAATGCCATTATATGTAAATAAAGAAGGCAAAATTTCAGGGATGGTAAGAATGAAGAGGGAAGTCATCTACCCTGCCTTTTTTTTATAAAGAGTTTGGATCATTTGGAAAAACTGAAGATGAGCTATAAAGTCAGAGACAAAGAAATTCAGAGTTGAACTGGACCTCAGAATCTGTTTAACCTGACTAACCCAGACAAGGAATTGATGGTAGAATAGCCTTGATATGTGGTTCTCTGGACTTTATCTTACTATCTACAATGATGCTGTGTTCTAGGACAATATAAGTTTTTCTTTCCATTAGTCCTGTATACCCTCTTCTGGAATATGTGCCTTGGGGCTTTGTTTTTCTTCCTGCCCTTAGCAAAATAAGCCTGATACTTCTGTCATGGCATAGCCCTCCAAATGCTGAGTAGAGAATAAATGGGCTTAAATATAGAACAGAGACATGGCACCATGGGGAGAGGGGGAGGGTGTGTGTGTCTCAAGTATCTCTTGTCATGGAAGTTCCTGATTCCTCAGTCCACTGATAGAGGTAATGTAGTGTTGTAGCTAAGAAGCTGACCTGGGTTCAAATCCTGCCTTTGACATTGTGGGATCATGGTCAAGTTTTAATTTCTCTGAGTCTCCTTTTCTATAAAATAGAGTTAATAATAAGCTCATGATACCCACTTAATGATGTTGTTGTGAAACTTAAGTGAGATATTATTGTGAAAAGTGCTTTGCAAACTTTGGAGTTCTCAGATAATTATCATTTTAAGTTTTTGCTATTAATTACTGTTGTTACTTCCTGACTGACAGGTGTCATTTCCCAGCTATGTCTAGGAACATTGAACAAAGTTCATAAATGATGGGACTATGGAGGTGGGGAAGAGGAAGGAGGAGAAAAGGTGGCTGGGAGGAGAGAAATGGGAATAGTTTTAAATTGACTAATTACAGGAAAAAAATCATATTTGCTGCTCCATTAAGTGACCACCAGAGTATAAAGTAGCTCATTGTAATTAATGCAGGAGAAGCAAATAAGTTTTGTTATTCTAGTTTCAGAGTTCTCCCCTACTCACCCTTGCTTTGGCTGTCCAGCTTCAGGGTCCCTGAATGGGAGGGGTTGGATGTTCCAGGTCCTTTGTTTTGTCACTCAGAGGAGGCAAGTTCTCCAAAGGCTAAGATAAATCAGGGAACCTGCCAGTTTTTCCCCATGGAGCAAGAGGGAAGTGCCCCCTTCTGTGGTACTCTGAACAGCTCAGCTTTAATTCACATTTATTGCCTGAATTTCAAGTTTAGTTCTTGCCTATTCTCTTTCAAAATCTTCTATATATTTTTCTTTTAACACTAAAAATTTTTTTTAAAGTATTTTTCTCATGCCACAGTTGCCATTTAAGACACACAAAATTTATTTTTATTTCAAAATGTGAAAGTGGCAGGTTCCATGTCAGTTAAAGTCCATCAGCTTGCAGGTTGAGAGCAGTTGTGATTATGTTTCTTGATGATTTCTTGTTCAAATCAGGAGTGCTGTTAATTTTCCAGATGAAATAAAATGAAAATTGAAGACTCTCTCCCCCTCCCCCCGCCTTGTCTATCTTCCTCCCTGGCTCAATCTGCAAAGTTTTCTGAATGCAACACTAATTTGGGGTTAATATTAATTAGAAGGCAGTTTAGACCTGTGCCTTGATGAGAGAATCCCAGGAGTTGTGAGTTGAATATGTTGTATTTTTTTTTTTCTGTGTATTCACTTTCCTTATGTAAAATTTAAAGAGTGTGAGGAACTAAAGAAGTCGGTAGCTATTGGGGAGAAGATTTTTGGCACTAATTGGATAAATGAATCTGAAATTTGAATTTTGTGGGGAGGCAGGAAATAGAGCTGGTTCGGTGAGTTGGGCTCATCATCCTGTTACTCTTTCTCCTACTCCCCTTTCTAAACATATACCAGAAAAGTAGGATATAAGTATAAGGGCTGTTTTGATTTATATCTAGCAGGGTTTTTTGTACAAAGAAGTAGGTTAAGGAATTTTAAATTTGAACATGAACAAACAATGTACCTGATTGCTCCCTCTTTCACTTATTTCCTTCTCCAGGTACTATGGTTCAATCTCAAACTGCCCTCCACTCTTCACTTTCCTCATTCTTCTATTCAATCAGTTGCTAAATATAGCGGCTCCTTTGAGTCACAATAGCTCCCACACCCACTCCTTATCTCCACTCATCCCATCATCAGCCTAGTTCAAATTCTCAGCATTTCTTAGAATATTTTAATGTACTCCTAACTGGCCTTTTTGCCAATTAGGCAAAACCTTTCCTCCTTTCCAATCCATCTTCCAAATGGCTGCCAAATGAATATTCCTTGAGCACAGGTCTGTCACTCTCATACTCAAGAAACTTCAGTGGCTCACAATCTATTCCAGCCTGATTTCCTAGTACTTCCCTTCTGTCCCTGCTGTTACAGCCAAATCTCTCTACTTATGTTTGCCATCAGTGATTTTCTACCTTCCGATTTATTTCTGTCTTATCACCTCTGCTTCTTGGGATCCTTTAGACCCTCCAAGGCTAATAAAGTTCCATGTGAGATCTTTCTTGAACATTTTTCATGCTTAATAAATGTTTGTTGCCTCCAAGATAATCTTTTATTTTTCATGTTTTAGGGTTGCCCAAGCTCATTTCCTTCTCTCTCTCAAATAATGTAACATTCAGCCCTTTTTAGAAGAAGAGGCCATTGGCCTTTAGAATCAAAATAGGATTCTTCATTTGGGTCTAAGGTATATTATCTCAGTAAGTGGAATTGTGAACATACTGATTAACTCTCTTTGTGAGAAAGGGTCAGGAACTAGGCACAAGGACTCCATGAGTGAGGAAGTGGCTTGCCAGTAAATCAGATTGGATCTTTGTTCTGTGGTTTGTGGGTTTAGGGTTTTTTTTTTTTTTTTTTTTTTGACTAGGTGGTTTGGGGGGAAGAAGTCACAGGGATTTTCACAAAAAGTTTTTAGAACATGCATTCTCTAGGTCCAAAAAGTGTTTGAAGGCAATGTCATATCCGTAGACTCGGGTTCTAGTTTTCTGCATTCTCTATTTGTTGTGTGTGATCTTAGTCCAATCAATTTCTCTCTGTTTCCCTTTCCCCATATGCTAAATGGGGCTTAGAGCTGGCAAAACTGGGAGAAGAAGAGCCATATGGGAATTTATGTCTATTTTATAGGCATCAATACTTATGGAAACCAGGAAGAAAAAAACTAGGCATGTCTGAGCACTGTACATTTTATTCTTAGGCAAGCTTGGACTGTTTATGTACATGCTTAGTTGAGGAAGAAGGATAATCTGAGTCTTTCTTTAATTTCTATGTCTGAAAATTGGGTGTTTAAATACCTGTTACCTCCTGGGATAGGGTTTTTAACCATTTTTTTTCAGGAACCATTTTGGCAGTTCAGTGAATTCTATGGATCCCTTCTCTTAATAATATTTTTAGATGCATAAAATAAAATACATAAGACTTTAAAGGAAACAGAAAATATAGAATTAATAAAAATAAATTCACATATATATATAAATATATGTTAATTTGTCCATATGTGTATCGTTTATCTAGATAGATATCTGTCTAAAAAGTTGGTGATCCTCTAATAAAAATGCTTTCCCTAGGAGGACTCAGGATGATTAGAAAAGCTGAAGAGACATTATTAACTCAGAACAACTGAAAAATGATTTAGTGTTCTGCAGAATGGATAGTATGGGGCAGCTAGGTGGCTAAATGGATAGAGCACCGGGCCTGGAGTCAGGAAGACTTGAGTTCAAATCCAGCTTCAGACATTTAACTAGCTGTGTGATTTTGGATAAATCACTTAACCATGTTTACCTTGGCGTCTTCATTATAAAATGAACTAGAGAAGGGAATGACAAACCACTCAGGCATCTCTGCTAAGAAAATCCCAAATGAGGCCATGGAGAACTGGAAGTGACTGACACAATTTAACAGCAACAGCATGGCTCAGTGAATAGAATTCTAGGCCTGGAGTTTGAATCCATCTTCAGGCAGTTACTAGTTATGTGATCCTGGACAAGTCAGTGAAACTCTGTTTAACTTACTCTCTTGGAGAAGGAAATGGCAGACTACTTCAGTATTTTGCCAGGAAATCCTGATGGACAGTATGGACCATGGAGTTATGAAGAGTTTGATATGACTAGACAACTGAACAAACATGAGTCAAGAGAAAGAACATGGAATTTGAGTCCAAAGACCTGAGTTTGAATCCTGCCTAGGCTGTTTGTTTGACCAATATAACCTAGAATAAATCAATTTATGTCTTTAGTTCTACAGCTTCCTTTTTGCATAATATGCAAAGAGATTGAATTCTCTCTTTCTCTCCCTTCTCCCTCTTTCCCTCCTTTTTTTCCTCCCTCCCTCCTCCCCCCTCTCTCTTCTTATATCTATCAATCTGTCCATCCATCCATCTAGCTGAGGTCTCTCCCAGTTCTAAATCTTTGATCTTTACAGTTATTGTGCTTGATTCCAAGTAGAATTTGTTGCAAAGTGAATCTATCTTGAATTTTTTCCAAAGGAATGCAGTTATTGAAGTAACAAAAGAGTTTCATTGATTTATTATGAGGTCTATGTATGTGTATGCAGGGAAGTAGGGGGAAGTTGTCTTGACAATAATACAATCTTGTTGCATGAAACCAAGCACAGTAATTATAGGGAGCCTCCTCTAGATGACAGAAAAGGAGAGAAGGTAGAGAAGGGCTAACAATTAGTGTTGTGAAGGCTAGGAGAATTCTTTAGCAAACCATGTCTGGTGCTGTCTGTAATTCAAGGGACTTGTTTAACATCACCAGCATCTTGTGTAGTGCTGATCAAAGGTTATTTGCTATTTCATCATGTTCTTTGTTGTGTTTGGCAGATGCTGGTCCATTTTCTCTTCCATCCCTGCCCACCACTTCTTCCCTCCCAATCCTCACTTCCCTACTCCTCCTCCACTCCCAGTTACCATGAAACAGTTTTAAGTCAACTCTAGCAGAGAGATGTGCTGGTGGCACTTGGTTGTTCTACAGTCTGTGTAGCAGAAATTATTTTAATTAAGGGCAGGTTAATGTAATCTCCCTACTCATGTGGTCCCAGTTTTGGAAATGGGGAAACAGGAGGTTTGTGAGGGTAGTGGTTGACAGCACATATTTCTGTTTTTTTTTTCTTATGGCAATATCTAATTAATGATTGTATTGGAGGGGGTAGTTCCTCTTACTGTTGAGGAAGCTGAGATCTCTTCTCTTTGTAAAATGAACTTTTACAGAATCTAAACCTTGTTATTGTTGTTTTTAAATCATTTCAATTTTGTCTGACTCTTCCTGACCCTATTTGGATTTTTTGTTTTGTTTTGTTTTGTTGGTAAAGATACTGAAGTGGCTTGCTGTTTCCTTCTTCAGCTCATTTTACAGACGAGGAAACTGAGGCAGACAGGACTAAGTGACTTGCCCAGGGTCACATAGCTGGCATCTGAGGCTGGATTTAAACTTAGGTCTTCCTGAGTCCAAACCTGGCACTCTATCCACAGTGTCATTTAGTTGCCCTGAGCTTTGTAGGGTTGAACTATTTTGAGAGGCTTTAATTATAATCAGGATAGAAAAAGCCATAAAAAACTTAGAAGGGTGAACCAGCTATGATATAATGGGAAGATTATCAAACTTGAAGTCAGAAACACATTTTCAAAGCTTTTTTACTCTCTGCTCTTTAGTCTTAGGTAATTTTAACTTTCCTGAGCCTCTGATTCTTCATCTAGAAAATGGGGCTTCTCTTTGCTTTTATTCCCTTCATAGGATTATTAAGAAGAAAGAATATGGTTTTTAAAAAGAATGTGAAACAGTTTGTAAATATGAACTATTGGCATTTTCTGGCTGAATCAACCTTTCTGAGATATGGGGCTTTATACATCAAGGAGCAGTTTTGTGATGTGACCTACAAAGTATGGCTTTTTGGATGACATAGAGTTTGTCAGGGGTACGATGACAGCTGCAGTGATATTTTCTCCCTGAAATTATTTTTGTAACTTATTACTACAGTTAGGTGTGCTTCCTTGGGATCTAGTCAGGCACCAATCACACAAGAACTATGAAAGTCAGTTATGCTTGATTGCCAGAGAGGTCCATGGGGGTTCAGACATGTTTATGTGGCAAGCCAAAGGTCAAGCTTCTCTGGAATGCTGAGTGACACTGTAGTCAGAGCCATGACCTATGGATTGTAGGATTGTAGGCTCAGCTCTTCCATTAACTACTGTGTGACATTTGGCAAGTAACTTAGTTTTCTGGATCTTACTTTCCCCTTTTGTAAAATGATAAATTATATTTTCTTTACCTGATCCAGAGGAATATTGTGGGGAGGAGGGATAGACAGAGAATATTTCATTGGTGAAGGGGTACTTTACTTGGGATTATAAAGGAAGCAGAAAGCTGAGCACTGCTCAGAATTGAAAAAATTGACGCTTTTGATTATGGTACTGGAGAAGACTTCTAAGATTCCCTTGGATAGCAAGGAGATCAAATCAGTCTTTTCTTAAAGAAATTAATTCATACTGTTCACTGGAAGACCAAATATTGAAACTGAACCTTAAATACTTTGGCCACATAATAAGAAGATAAGACTTGGTGGAAAAAGATCCTGATGTTGAGAAAGATTGAAAGCAAAAGGAAAAGGGGACAGCAAAGGATGAGGTGGACATGGTCATGAAAGCAACAAACATGAGCTTGGACTGACTTTGAGAGATGGTAGAGGATAGGATTGGTGTGCTGTGGTCCATGGAGTCACAAAGAGTTGGGCACAACTATTAACAGCAAAGACTAAAACAGGGGCAGTCAGAAGAGTATAGATTTAGAAATGGAAGAAGTCTTAGAGATAATCTACCTGTGTGAACTTGGGCAAGTTACTTAACCCTATTTGCCTACTTGCCTCATGTATAAAATGAGCTGAAGAAGGAAATGGTAAACCACTCCAGAATTTTTGCCAAGAAAACCCCAAATGAGGTCATGAAGAGTCAGATATAACTGAAAAACAACAGAACAAATGGATATACAGTTACACAAAAGAAATGCCCATATTGACCATGTCCCTTATGCATTTCCAATCCATCACCTCTGCCATTAAGTGGGGCGTGTGTTTTATCTTCCAGGACTGAATTTTTCTCCTAGGTTTGTCTTTAGCAGTTACAGTATACTTGGGAAGTATAACCTGGTTGTTTACTGCGGAATTCGAAAGAGTATTCCTTTTTCTATTCAGTGCTTTAAGAGCCCATCTTTTGCCACATACCATGTTTTACTTGTTTGAATGCCGAAGTACTCAGAAAAGAGAAGCAAGCAAGGTGATTTGTGTGTCTGTTTTTTATTTTTTTAAATCCAAACATGCATCAGGCCAGCAAATCAAAAGTGATCCTGTTATGCCAGGGTGAACTCTTTTCTCTAAATTGACTTTCTAAAAGTGAAGCAATTACTTTGACTGCCAACCATTAAAGTGATCCAATGATGGGTTCGGCTTTGTCTGATGGTACCAAGAAGAGTATAAAAAAAAAGAATAAACCTCAGCTTGGGAACTGGGGCTAATAGGGAAGTCTGCGTAAAGTAGTGACATTCAAGTCTCTCTGTACTTGGAGGAGAGGATGGCTATATAATTCTTATGGTTCTTTAAAATCAGAAGAGCCAGCTTGAGATTTTTACTCCCTGTGCCTCAGTTTCTGCATCTATAAATGGGGGAGTTGAGTTGCTACATTCCTTTCTAGCTCCAAATCTATGACACTGTGATTCTATGCCCTGGAATCTGTTTATGTCTCTGTGATTAATTTGCTTCCTGTCTTTGCTGTTCAGTTTTTCTTTCTTATTTTAAGGATCTCTGATTGACTGGGAGTAGGGATGGGTTCTTTCAATAAAGTAATCGTGAAATATAAAAATGGGAGGGGACTTCAGAGATCATCTTGTCCAGCCTCTTCATTTCATTGAGGAAATCGAGATCCAGAAACATGAGTTAACTTGTCTAAGGTCAAATAGTCCATCAGGAGCCTGGGCTAGGATTTGGATTGGAAGCTAGGCTGGCTGACTCCAGATACCAGGCTTTTTGGTCCATCAGGTGTGTGTTAATGAAACTTCAAAAATACTTAACAAGTACTAGGAGCTTACTAAGTGAAAGAAGCTCTTCATCAGCCTGACATTAAACACTTTTACCATGATTTAGTAATGGTAGTGGTGGGTATTATTTCATGAAATGGGAAAGCTGGATGGCACAGTGAATAGAGCACTGGGCTTAGAGACAGGAAGACTCATATTTGAGAATTCCAATCTAGCCTTGGACATTTACCTGGCTGTGTGACCCTGGGCAAGTCACTTAACCCTGTTTGCCTCAATTTCCTTATCTGTAAAATGAGCTAGAGAAAGAACTGGCAAACTACTCCAATATCTTTGCCAACAAAACTCCAAATGAGGTCATAAACCCAAATGATAAACAATTCAACAGCAACAACAACAAAAAATTCATGTATTACTTTTGACCAAAACCAGGGAGTTTCTGCTTGTTAGGCCTTGCTTTCTTCCTTGTTGGAACCTTCCTGAAAGCTGCCTGGTTCTGCACAGTTGAGACAAGGGACAGGCTTGAAGAATTCTTGCTCCCTGCTGCCTAATAAATCTGATACTAAAATTAGTGCCGGTCTCCTTGAGCTATATTTCTTGCTGAGATGTTAAAGAAGCATGGTGCTGTCGTGGGTACATACACATTTCTATCTCTTGCCTTTAAGATTTGTCCACATTGTCAGTATGACCACATTTCAATTTTTATTTGATTTTTTTTTGGTGAAGTGAATTTCTCTTTCTTTATCCCGTCTTCTCTTCCCTTCTCTCAAGTGCTTCCCCCCTCACCCCCAGGTCTCGTAGAAGAGAAGAGTTTCTGTAGTAGAAAGGAGAAGTGATTGGCAGAAAGGGAAACATTTTGGCATTTCTGCTAGTTTTGTTGGTCCCTTTCTGTCACCTTAGGCACAGATGACTTCCTTGGGAACCCTTCTGAAGATTTTTATAATTGAGTCTTTTACCTCTGCGACAAGTTATTATTAACCTTCAGTAAAGCAATTTATTTCATGCTCCTTGGGGGGGGGCAAGTTTTTCGTTTTCTTCCCCCCTTCCTTTTCTTCAGGAAAATATGGATACAGAGGAGTCGTTTATATTCCAATGTGGCTAGACTGAAAGCAGTAAGCTCTTGAATAATTTACATGGAGTCAGAGCACCTTTTTAAGAATTAGATACTTCTTCCTTTTGAGGAGGAAGATTTCATTGAAAATAGCACATTCTTCTTCTTTTTTTTAAATGGCAAATGCTTCAGATAGGAGTTGTTTTTACTAGTAGCTTTGAAGTCACTCCATGGCCAGCAGTCCGTGTTGCTTTTAAGCAGTAAAATGACTTTTACTTCCCTCCTGCAGCACTCGTTCTCTCTCTCTCTCTCTCTCTCTCTCTCTCTCTCTCTCTCTCTCTCTCTCTCTCTCTCTCTCTCTCTTTCTCTCTCTGACTTCTAATCCCTCCCCCTCCCTTTCACCAAATGTATTTCACTAGTTGCAATATCACTACTGCTGGATTTTCCAAAACTAACTACAGTTGACTTTTTTCTGTTCTTTCCCCCTCCTCTATCCATTTTTTCAACTTATAACAATTTCAAAGAAGATATTTCACTAGTTTTAGCATCTATACTGTCAGTCTCCAAAATGTCTCTAGGCTGAGAAGTTTACACTGGGATGCCTCATGAAGTTGATTGATGAGTGATTGAAAGACTTCTTTTGTTGAAGGAAGCCATGTAGAGAGTAGTATTTATCGCCCTGACCTCTCCAAAGAGCCCCTGCTTTTCCTTTTTCTGCCATGGTTTATTTTTTTGTTTTGTTTTTTTGTTTTGCAGTAAGTACTGGTTCATCTGTCCTAATCAGAAGCAGATTTTGACACTTCATCCATTGTCAATATATTTGATGTGTATGCCAAACTGAGAACCATTTAAAGAGCACCTGGATACAAATTTAGACATTAGAGGAAGAAAAATGAATGGATCTGGTGAAGGGATGGGGGCAGCAACACAGGCCCTGAAGGGAGCAGGAGTGGGAGGAAAGTGTAGCTCTAGGTTTAAAAAAGGTGGTGCTGAATTATATCTCCTGAAAGGTACTGAAGGATATGTGGCTGTCTTGGTAAAGGCTGCTGAAGGTATGGGGTTCTAATTTCAAGGCAGACATTTTGTACATATGTGTTGCACATAATCCAGAAAATTTGAGGGCTCAAAGAAATAAGGGATGGATTTTATAGAGAAAGCACCTGTTTGGCCTCATCATGGCTATTTTTCTAACCTGCATATCTTTGTGGGAAGAAATATTGATGGGTTTTGTATTTGTAAACAATCTTTGAATAGCCTCCATGCTTGCCACTAGAAATAGTTTAAGGTAATAGAAAAGGATGTTGGAGGCCATCGCTCATTGGGGTCACTGATTTATCAATACAATTTGCTTCTCTTTTTGTTTTAATTTTAAAAGGGATTTTTGTTTCAAGCAATGGCCGCAATTTAGTTTCCTCTCCAAATGTGTCTTTGAGATCATAAGACATAGAATTGGAAAGAGACTTAAGAAACCACCCAGTCCAGCCCACTTCTTTTGCAAATAAGTAAATTGAGTTCCAGGAGGTGGAGGGAATAAGCTTCAGAGATTATGATTTCCACCCAGGCACTTTAATTCCAGAACTAATGTTCTTTGCTTTAGTTTTCAAGGTCTCTGAGGTTCATGGATTTATAGTTGAAAGGGACCACCATTCTTTTTACAAATGAAGAAACTGAGGCCCGGAGAGGCTGCCTTGGTAGTAAGTAGCAGATCTGGGATTTTAAACCTTAAAATCCACTTGGGGTGGGGGAGAAGGGCAATTGAAGTTAAGTGACTTGCCCAAGGTCACACAGTAAATGCATTTACTTTTTTTTATTATATATTTTTATATACAAAACATATGCATGGGTAATTTTTCAACCCTTGCAAAAACTTCTGTTCCAACTTTTCCTTTCCTTCCCTCCACCCTCTCTCCTAGATGGCAGGTAGTCCCATACATGTTAAATATGTTAAAGTATATGTTAAATATGTATACATATTTATACAGTTATCTTGTTAAGTGCATTTAATCTTTAAAAAGGTTTTATTTGGTTTTATTTTTCCATCAGTCATTTCTGGAAATCCTTTTCTCCTCAATTTAGGGTCCCATCCCACCTCTTTGTCAAGTGAAGTCAATAGCATTTATGAAGTACTTGCTATGGGCTAACACTGGGTTGAATACTGGGAATTTTTGCACAGAAAGACAGAAAGAAAATCCTGCTGTTCTCAAGTAGCTTCTGTTTGAATGAGTCAAGAAAAAAAAAAAGGCTAAAATAAAATTCCCAATACAGTGACCTCATCTGACAATGTTTAGACCAGAGGTTCTTAATCCTTTATGTGTCATGTACCTATTTGACAAGCTAAAGAAGCTTATGGGCCCCTTTTCAGAATAATATTTCTAAGTTCATTAGAACAACACACAGGATCACATAGGAAACCAATTATCCTAAAATATAATTAATAGCATATTAAAGAAACCAGTTCATAAACCTCCAGTTAAGAAAATAACTGACATATATTTGCACAGACTTATATACTTGTGTAAGACCTTGTTATGTACCAGGCACTGTACTAAGCACTGGGGAACAGATTTTTAAAAAATGAAATCAGTTCCTGCTATTAGGCACTTTCATTTTTCTGGGGGCATAAAACATGCAGATAAGTGAACACAAAGTATATATGAGAATGTAGATGTACATATATGTGTATATGTATATGTCTGTGTATATATGTATGTGTTATATACATATATAAATGTTTATACATATATAAATAAATGTATATACATGTGTGTATATATATATATATAATATATATATATATATATATATATATATATAAATATATATATAACATACACACAAATATATGAGTTTGTAGACACGCTTATATACCTGTATATCTGACATTCTCCATATAAGGCACCTAATCTACTATTCAGCCATCTACATTTTTCTTCACTCCTTGGTCCTTCCAATTGACTTTCTTATACCTGACCCTTTAGTTGGTAATTTCTTGAGTAAGGAAAACTGGAAGGCATATTATCAGTTTCTTCCTTTGTTGGCCACCTTCCTATAGCTCATTTAATTCCTGGGGAAAATGTAGCTGGTTGGGCTGTCAGTCCCATAACTTATTCTAATGCATCTCTCACCCTCAACAAAAAATAACCCTAGTTGCTCTATGTATGTATCTTAGAGGTGTCTATGTGTATTTTTCCTCCTGACAAGTTTGTTTCTTACAGCAGTGCAACCAGTGAGTGCTTTGAAATCTGGAAAATAAATCTATTTTAAAGTTTCTCCTTGGAAGTTGGGGAGAGGGAGGGAGGGAGAGAGGGAAAGAGGAAGAGAGGGAGAAGGAGAGGGAGAGGGAGAGGAAAAGGAGAGGGAGAGGGAGAGACACACAGAGAGAATATAGAGGGATGAGGAGGAGAAGTGAGATGGTGTGGTTTAGCCATAATCACAAGTAAAACATGGCCTCATCCAATTTTTTAAAAAGCCTCCTTTCCCCTCCCAAATTAATTAAAATATTGTGAAAGACAGCCATTGAAAAGGAGAAACCTGTGGGATTGAAGGAACCCCTGTTCTTCCCAGCACAGCCTTTTTTGTCACCATAGAGATGAAAAGAGAAGGACTCCAATTGCATACCGGCCTCTTGCCCACCACTGTGGATTGGAGAATTGGGGAGAAGAGCCAGAGGTCCAGGCAGTGGAAGCTATATTGCCTTCCATCCCTCACAACGTAGGAGGAGGAGAGGTAGATGGCCCTTTCTGATTGGTTAAACATCTGTTTATTCATATGATTGTCTTTAGGCTACAGAAAAATCCCCCTTTTTGCATAGGGAAAGGTCTTTTTCACCAGGGATTGGTGCCTGGAGTTGGTTAGAGTCAGTGAAGCAAGAGAAAATATAGTATACCTTTTTGGAATTTTCACCCTTCTTTTTTCCCCTTGTCTTAGATTGGAGAAAACCCTAGCCGCTTCTTGTGGATCAGGGAATGGCTAGGGGTTTTTCTCTCTCTCAGATGTTTCTTCGTTACCTCTTAAAATGAAGAAAAAGAGGGCAAAGTGAATAAAGGACCAGCTAGGAGTCAAGAAAAACCTGAATTTACACCCAGGCTTTTAAAACTGTCTATGTGATCCTGGACAAGCAATTTAACCTGTCAGTCTTCCTCTTTAAGATTTTAAGTTTCTGAATATTGATTGATTTATTTCTTCTACTCTTTTGATCAGGATTTTAAAAAGGGGGGTGGGGTACATCTCTCAGTTCAGACTTTCCTTTCCAGATAAAAGTGTATAAACATTGTTTCTTTAATTGAGCTCTGCTGAGATTTACACAAACTATAAGTTCAAGGTTAGATACTGATGGGAAATATCAATGTAACAAAGCCTATCGAGCTAAGAATTTTTTGGTTTCATGATTTCCCTTTTAAAATCTTCCTAAGAAATCTGACTAAAAAAAATAATCCTGCCTTTCCCTCAACATAGACCTCCTTTTCCCATTGTAATTCTACTAGAAAAACAAAATTAAAAAAAAATGTTTAAAGAGGAATTAAGTTGAGAATACTGTATTTGGAATTAAGGTCTGAATTTTAACCCCAATTCCTCTATTTCTACCCTACTTAACTTTTTGTTGGATAATCTGCTTGATTTTCTTTTAAATAATTTTTGATTGATCTTTTGTGTATCACCTACATTTATCACAAAGAAGAATAAAAAAAAGAGTGGAAAAAGAATTAATCAAAACTAGTCAATGTATCCCAAAAAGTCTGACAGTGTATAAATACTATATCTTCATGCTTACTGTTTCCATACATCTCAGCAAAGAAGGTGAGATTCTTTCTCATATCTCTTTTATTATAGTGTCATAGCATTCTTTTTGGATTATTTTGTTCTTGTTCTTTTTATTTACATTGTTGTACCTGCATACTTTGTTTTCCTTGTTCTGCTTAGCTTTACATTGTATCAATTTATGTAAGTCTTTCCATGCTTCTCTAAATCCATCATATTATACATTTCTTTCAATATGCAATCATATTACATTCATGTGCCATAATTTGTTTAGACATTCCCTCAGTTGATGGGAAACTACTTTGTTTATAGTTATTTCTTAATAAAAAGAAGTGCTGCTATAAATATTTTGGTGTGTATGGAGCCTTTCTTTTTGTCATTGATCTCTTTAGGGTATACCTAAAAGTCAGGATCTTGACATCAAATGTTAAAGACTTGTTAGTCACTTTCTTAATGTAGTTGCAGATTGCCTTCTAGAATGGTTAGACCATTTCCACAAGTCCAACAACAGTGCATTAGTATGCCCTTCTTTTTGCACATACCCCCAACATGAACCATCCCCATTTTTAGTCATCTTTGCCAATATGCTGAGTGTGAAATGAGACTTCAAAGTTGTTTTGATTTGTATTTTTCTCATTAGTGTTTCATAGCATTTTTCATATGACTGTTAATAGTTTGCTATTCCTTTGAGAATCAATTATTCCTAATCTTTGACCTTTGACCTATTTGGAGAATGTGCACTGATGTACATTTAGCTGATATTTCTCTCCAATTATCCTAAATTTGTGGAAAACTTTGCAAAAGGATTATCTCTAGCTTTGAAGCTTGTGGTAAGTTTATGTTTCACTTTGAAGCACTTCATCCTGGAATCCTGTGTGTTGGAGAGAGGGTTCAGCAAGGGTAGAAAAGATTAGAATTGAGGCCAGTGAAAAATCTTTCTTTCTTTCTTTTTTTCTTTCTTTCTTTCTTTCTTTCTTTCTTTCTTTCTTTCTTTCTTTCTTTCTTTCTTTCTTTCTTTCTTTCTTTCTTTCTTTCTTTCTTTCTTTCTTTCTTTCTTTTCATTTTTCCTTCTTTCCTTCCTTCCTTTTCTTTCTTTTCTTCTTTCTTCCATCTTTCCTTCCTCTTTCTTTCTTTTCTTCTTTCTTTCCTTCTTCCTTCCTTCCTTCTTTCCTTCTTTCCTTCTTTCCTTCCTTCCTTCTTTTTCATCCATCTATTCATCTTCTTATCTATGTGCCTACATATGCACAAATAACATTAAAAAACATCATTAAAAGTAGGATAAGATATTTGTGGGGAAACAGGTGCTAGTGACTGGTCATATAGATTTGTTTCTACACATTTCTGTTTAAATTGTGGTAAATCCTTATGTTTTCCTGTATGTATTTGGAGCTCAAAATATCCTTACTTTTGAATTCTGGTTCTCCTACTATTTGTAATCACTCCTAACCTACTCCACCTCTTCTAAACCACATAGTGACTGTGAAATTATTGAGTCTTTCAGCACCTCCAACAATTCCCTAAGATTATAAATTACAGAGAAGATGTCCACTTTAAGTGATAGAGGGAGTTTTTCCATCTTGGGAAATGAGTGAAGTGATACTACAGATCCATTCCCTATCCCTAATAATAATTTTAATGGGTACTAGAGTATCTGGTTCTTGCAAGAGAGACATTTCTAAGACATGTGTATGTTGGGGGATGGAAAATTTTATTTTCCAGCTCTCTTATTTTCCACCCCAACCTCATTTCTGATTGCTCTTCAGTCAGCCTTAGTTTGGGCATGTTATCTTGGTTTATTTACCTCCTAGCTTTTTGCCAAAGAGTTAGTGATCTGTAAACAAACACTTGAGTGCAGTTGAGAAGCTCTCTTGTAAGCCCAATAAACAAATTTGCTTGGATCTCTGTGTCCCTCCACCTAATATCTTTATCTTAGAAGTTAAATGACTGGGAATTGCCTGAAGGAGCCCCGCAGAATTAAGTGACTTGCCCAGAGTCATACTGATAGTAAATATCTGAAATCTTAGTATGCTAGGGAACATAAATAACCATCCCCTAAATTATAAGTGTGATTTCTTCTTCCTCTGTTTCTCTTAAGAGAGACATATTCATACTTGTCTTACCAGTTCAGAGAGGGTCAAGCTGTGAACAAAGATTGTAAGTAAGCACTTTTGAAGAGACATATTTATGCCAGTAACACAGTTCGGTTACTGTTTACAGACCTGGTAGCTGTTTCAATCTCCAGTGGCTAGCAGAGTGTCCTTCCATATGGTCGAAATATAGATTCAAAGCAAAAAAGGGACCTTGTAGGAGAAGCTGTCTTTGAAAGACCCCTCATGTTATAGACAAACAAGGTGCCACAGAAGTTAAGGACAAATAGGTAAGTAGCAGAGTTGGTACTCTTTTCACTTGCCAGATTTATGGTGCAAGCCCCAAATGGATTTGGATTAGGAGACTTCAGTTTGATCCCGATCCATCACTTTGAGTTCGGTCATATGAGAGGTCCCTTCACATTTCTGAGACCTATTTTCTTGATCTCTACCTGAGCAGTGGTAGGAATTCATATGTGTTCTGTGTACTTGTGTTTCCTTGAGGATCATCAATAGGAACTACTGGCCTATATCAATGTCTCTGGGAATCATTGATTCATTAATTGCTCATAATCAAGTCCCCCTCCTGCTGAGGGCATGTTTTCTTTTCTTTCTTTCTTTCTTTTTTTCCCTGTGTAAGGAATTGTGTAAGGAATCGAGCAGAATTCTGGAGTATTTAAGAGGTAACCAGTGAAACGAGTTTGGAGTGCTGATATTGTTAATTGTCTAGGGCTCCCCAATGGAGACTCAATCAACAAAGGGCTGGCTTGCTTATGACCTTTTCAGCTCTGCCTAGGGCACCAGAGTCAGTTCCAACTCCATGGTGGAGAGTAGGGGGAGAGAAATTCCCCTGCTTGAGTATAAATGAATTGCTGGCCACAGCTCCAGGTAGAGAACCCTCGGTTAGCGTGGAGTTGAGGTAGGCTGCTCTGTTGCTTTAGGAAAATTTGAAAACAATCAACCTTCTTTCTATCCTTTCTCCCTTCCCCTCCTCCCCTCGAAAAATTCTCCCAAGTCAAATCTGTCTTGTTAAAAAAGAAAGAAAGGAGGAAAAAAGTGTCCTTGTGGGCTCCACCCACTATTAATGATTATGTGGAAATGGAGTAGACTTATTAAATGATGATATGCAGCATCCTTCCTGGAGAAAGACAATATTTTCAGAAAATTAACAGATTGTCAGCCAGATGCTGCCGATGTGGACCTTAACCAGGGGAGCAGCACAAGAGGGCGAAGAATGCCCATGGTAGGCAGAGACATTGTACAGCTTTAGACTTTAGCCTTGAGAGAGAAAGAAAGCAGAGAAATCACACGATTGGCAAAATGTTTTTTTTTCTTTTTCTTTTTTTTTAAACTTTCATGCAAAAGTTTTTATGTGAAGTTTCTCTTGGCAGTTTTTTTTTTGGGGGGGGAAGAGATACTGCTCACCTTTTTTTACTGTTCTGGACAATTAGTAACTTCAAAAAAAATCATTTTCTTTCTTCCTAAAGAAAAAAAATTGAGGAAGGTGAAACTGCCTTGAGATATCATATAGAACATTTCACTCCATTGACAAGGCATTGGAAAACCTCTGCTTACTCTGGGGCTACTCAGCTGTGTTTTCTGTTCTCTGTCTGTTCCCTGTATTCCAAGGATGATTAATCTGAAGGTAGGGAGAGGGGAGGTTCAAGTTGTCCATACAAGTGTTTGCACTGTATATAAGCCCTTTCATAGTTGTGTATTAATGTCTTCTGTAAACAAATCCTTAATGACCAGGTAGGGGATGGGAGGCTGGGGAATAATTAGGCATGTTAGCAAAATTTTCCTTATGTAGAAATCCTAATGTAAGGCGGATGAATTGAGATAATAGGGTAGTATAAGAAGGAATATGTTGGGAGATTGAAGAGAGGAACATTCTCATTGGCTGGATTCTTCCTTCTTGGGGGAACTAAAGAGATCTGGTGGAGAGTATAGCTACTGGACCAACCTGAAAAGAAAGGCAGTGTGATGTGTACTGGATTTAGATCAAAGGACCTAGATAGATCCTACCTCTTCTGCTTAGTACCCTTGTGACTTCAGGTATTTCCCTTTTCTGGGCTTTATGTAAAATAAGGAGCATGAATTAAATGAAGTCTATGGTTTCATCCTCCCCCAAATTCTTTGAATCACTCAGTAGGATTTTGAGAATGGCAGTTTCCAGTTTGCAAGTTGGGGACCCTAGTTATAGTATAAGCTCACCTTGGGGTGCAAAAATGTTTCTCAAGGTTTGAAAAAAGAGGAGCCAAGAGAGGAACTCCTTTGAACTAGCCATGTGTCTTGACAACTTCTGGAAGGCTTTACTTCCTGCTTCGGACATTTACCAGCTTTCTGTGATCATGGACAAGTTGTTTAAGTTTTTTACACCTCAGTTTCCTCTTCTGTGAAATGAGCATAATAATGCCTGTGTAGTATCTACTTTACAACATTCTTGTGAGGCTTAAATGGAATAACGATAAAAAGCCCTTTGTAAACTGTAAAGCCTTTTGTAACTGCCTGTATCATTACTATCACATCATAGCATTTTTCTTCTATAAGCTGCAAATTCAGAAAAGAATAACAAATGGGGGGAAAGGAAGACCTTTGCATTGTGGAAGAGCCGGAGCTCTTATCAGAAATTTCTATCTGGACCCTGGAGTCTGGAGTAGCTATTTCCATTTGACCTTAATGCAATATGAGTATTGTTTTCAAATATGACTTTCCTTTTTTTTTTTTTTTTTTTTTTTTTTGAATTCTTTTTTAGACATAGAAGAATTGCAGGCAGTTGCCTTAGCAGAGGAATGAGGCAAATAGGCAACAGCGTGGCTCTCTGCTAGTTATCTGGAGTAGTCGAAAACTCTCCTTACATTTAAGTTGCCTGGACCTGCAGGCTTGTGACTTTTTAAAAAGCCTTTCCAGCTCCCCAACTTCAGTTGGCTCTTGTTGCTTTATAATTCAAAAGGAGTTGAATTGCTTTAGTTCAGAGAGAGAAAGTGAGTGTGTGTGTAAATTTCAGGAAGTCTTAAGTAAGATTAGCATATTTATAAGGAATGAGCTGCCATCACCTCACGTGCAGCCATCTCTAATGATGTGACATGCTGGGCTAAGGTGTATCAGGAAAAGAACTCTCAGGTCCAGATCCCCTAAAGGGCCCCAGCAGTGGGGTTGCCATGGAGAGAATTTGAGCTGTAGACTAACAAATAGGTGTTGAATTTTCCTGTTGGTAGCTGGAGGATGGTGAATTGTAGGAGATTAGAAAACCTGGGAAGAAAAACTATATTATGGACATCCTTGTAATGTAAAACACTTTACACACCTCAGGACTCTACAGAACACAAATGCCCACCATCTTTTATTTATTTATTTATCTGAGATGGCTTTTTTTTTTTTTTTAATTTATTTGATTTCACTGGAGCAGGAACTCCCAGTGGGGGAACTCGGTTCTACTGATGCAGATTGGAATGTTTTCTACAATTTATGAAACACTTGTGTGGAGGCAATAGAAATTAAGTGATTTGCTCAGTCACATTTATCAGTACTATGTCACTGGTAAGGCTTCAGACAACATCTTCTCACTCTGAAGTCTGTTCTCTATTCCTTAATCGATACTGTCTCTTTTCATTATCATTATTATTCTCATTGTTGTTATTTTTCCACATTATTCTAATATTTTTGATGGAGCTCAGATCGAAATGGTCTTTGGACAAGTCTTTAGTTGTTGTTCAGTTGTTTCAGTAGTGTTCAATTTTTCATGATCCTGTTAGAGGTTTCTTGGTGAAGATACAGGAGTGACTTGCCATTTTCTTCTCCAGATCATTTTTATAAATGAGGAAACTGAGGCAAACAAGGTTAAGTAACTTGTCTGGGATCACACAGTTAATAAATGTCTGAGGCTGGATTCAAACTCAAGATTTCTTGATTCCAGGCCCAGCATACTATGACCACACTTTCTAAGTCTTCACCTTCCACTATTCTATATTTAATGTTATGTGTTCCATTGCTCACATGGGCAAAATAATAGCTATTTTTTAAAAAAATAATTGAATTTAAATGTTGCGATATAAGCTCATCATCTGTAAGCTCACTGAAAGCATCCTTGGGGCTATGTCAGGAGCAGATAGGGAAATGGGAATGATTTGTATTTTATCCTCTTCCCATGTGGTTTTGATTTTTTTTTAACCAAATCTCTATATTTTCAAAGTTTCTCATTCCACATAGCTTGGAGATTATGAGTATTTGATATGACATCTGTTTAAAAAAAATCCACTAACCTTTGTTGCTTACATTTTTATGGATCAGTGTTTTGTCCAGGAAATTGTGGACCAGAGTTTTATCTGTGATCTTGCTCCAGTTATAGTCCAATTTATTTGGTGAATTCTCAAAGATATTTTAAGGTCTTTACTTGTAGAATAAGAATTTGTCATCTGTTTATGAATGATAGGTTTCTGATATAGGATTCTAATGTCCAGGTCCTGCTTTGCAAAGTGTTAGGTAAAGTCTAAATGTGTTGCACATTTTTTTTCCATTTCCTCACGTACTCTGCAATGATTGATAATATCTCGATTCCTTAAAGATATACATAACCTTGTGTAATTTCTTGTGGTGATGATTTGATCTTGAATTTTTAAAGCAAACCTATTTGCTTCTTAGAAAGAAATCTGTAAGACTTGATCATTTATTTGACACTTTTTTGTTGGTGTATTATTTCTGTCTTGAAGTTATGTAGATATCACCTCTGGAGGGCCTTTTGATTCCTCCCTTGAAATTTGACTTTTTTACGTAGACTCCTCCTGAGATAAACTTTTTTTGTCTACATTTGACAAAGCCCAGTGGTCGTGTCTTAATTTGCTCTTGATATCCATTTATTTTAGAAACATTTCTTTAAGTTTTTAATCTGTTTATCTTCTCAGAGAACATTTGTCAATTCATTTTCTCCTTTTTTTTTTTGACAGTGAATGAATAAATTAAAAAAAAAAACCTATTCAGCACTCACTATGTTCCAGGCACTGTATTAAGTGTTGGAAATATAAATATAAAAATTGAGATTGTCTTTGCCCTCAAGAAGCTTGCTTTCCAAAAGAGAAAGATAACATTATATATTGGAACCAGCTAGATGCAGTGAACTAGGCAGGTTTACTCTCAGTCAGGAAAGCTCACCCCTAGAGTAGGAGTTCTAAAATTGAGCCGATTATAAAAATAGTTCAAAAGATTGGGAACTTTTTCTTCCTCTATCCTTTCATGTTTGTGAAAGAGAAGGACAAGATTAGGCAGAATGGTGTTAAAAAAAAAAAGAAAGAAAGAAAGAGCACTGATTGTATTCAGGCCCTGATTTTGTCTCCTGGCTCTCATGCTTATTAGAGCTTCTCTTCTCTGAGATTTCTTTAGTTTGAGGTACTTAATTTTGTATTTGTCACTTACTTGAGCATGTCCTTTCACAGTTTGTTTTCAAGATGAAGTGAATGGATTATTGGCTTGAACCCTTTTAATTTGTCACTTAATCTGTTTGCCTCAGTTTCCTCACCGGGAAAATGGAGATAATAATCTATCTTCCAAAGTGGTTATGAAGCTCAAATGAAATAATATTTGTTATTCAAATCACAATTTCAAAAATCACAAATAAATATGCCTGGCACATAGTAAATATTATACTCATACACACATATATGTATGTATATGTCTATATGTATAAACATGTATGTTTGCTGTATATGTATAAATGCTGCTACATCACCACTCTCAATCCCTGATTTACTATGCCATTCACCTACCTTAACTTTGTTCATCTGTTTTAAAAGTTTAGGAAGAAGGGTACTAACATGTTAAACTGCCATTTAGATCATAGGCTACTTGGTTTAGAATTAGAAAGGACTTTATGGAGTATCTTAGAGAGAACATAGGTAGTGCTGTGGTTAGTATTCTGGGCTTGGAGTCAGCAAGAACTCAGATCAAATTCTGCATCAACTACTGGCAATGTAGCTATCTGAGCTTGGGAAAATCATTTAACCTTCTGCAGCTACAGTTTTCCCATCTGTAAAATGGGAATAATAATGACACCTACCTCCTAATGTCATTGGGAAGTTCAAATAAGATATGTGTAAAGCACTTTGCAAATATTAAAGTGCTATATAAATGCTAGTTATTGTGGTGGTGATTGTTGAATCCAACCTCTTTCTTTTACAAAGAAGGAAATCAACTGAGAGATATATGAAGTAACTTGGTCATACTAGTAATAGGTAGCAGAGCTGGGATTTGAACCCAAGCCTCCTGCTGGACCTAGAGTCAAATTTGGATGCAGGCATTTATCAGTTGTGTGATCCTGGGCAAGTCACTTAATCCTGTTTGCCTCAGTTTCATCTGTCAAATGAGTGGAGAAGGAAATGGCAAACTCCTCCAGTATCTTTGCCAAGAAAACCCCAAATGGAGTCATGAAAAGTTGGACATGACTGAAATGACTGAGTAACAAAGCAGCAATAAAGTTCTGACTCCACTCTCACTTCTGTACCATCCTGTATGATCCTTGCTATCCTACTAGCCCTGGCAAGTTTCTGTATACACTCTAGTTCAAACAGCAGGGCCTCCCCTCCAGAGCTTGTCTGAATTGGATTGCTGTCTTTCTTCTCTCCAGCACAGATGACGACTGCCCAGTTTAGGCCCAATATTCTTGCACAGGTTTCCCATTGGATCTGCCCAAACTAGAGGCACAGGGAGGGAGATTTACTCCATCTCCTGCCAGATTTTCTTCTTTCAGCTTATAATGAATTGGAGTGTTCTGTTTATAGGCTGCGCTCACCATATTTTGGTTTTCCTTTCCTTGATTTAGCAGGGAGGTAGGAGGGAGAAATATGCCTTTGAAAACTCCAACTTGGCATGTAACAAACAGAGAGTGTGGGTGTATGTTTTTCATATTTAATTGCTGGTGTGGTCCCCACCCCCAGCCCATCCCCACCCCTGACCAATTCTTCTGATAGGTTAGAAGGTAGAGGATTACTTTTTTTTTTGCTCAGGCTTTGTTTATATGGGGACTGGAACCTGGAAGGGGTTGCTGGGAACCCTGGATGCTCAAAGAATTTTCATGACTTTCTAGAATGGGCGGAAATATCTTGAGAAATCATCTGATCTAACTCCCTATCTTCAGGCAGGTGGATGTTTCAGCCACCTAGGACAAACAGACATTTCCCCTAGCAAATAAGTCTCTTCCATGGCTAAGTGAAAAGGCAGAGCAGTGGGAAAAAGAAGTAGGTCTGGTCCTTGCTAACTCTCCTCCAGTCTTTTTACAAATGTCAATTTTTTTTAAAAATAGTGCTGACCCTACAGATGGGACTCTGCTAAATGCTGGTTTTTTTTTTTTAATATTTCCAGGAATTTTTGCTAGGGAGAGAATAAGTCTTTGATCTCTTTTTGTGGTCCCCCCCCCTTATCCTGGCCCTCCAGATCTTAGTGTTGATGAAATTTATGCTCAGATGAATGGAATTTTCCTGCAGTTATCAAATTGACTTTTCTTTAAAATGATGAATTCGTTAACTAAAGATTGTTTGCTTACACTTGGGTTTCTTCCATCCACATTCACCATTTAGTTAATATTAACTCATCAAATATTTATTAAACACCAACTATGTGCCAGTCTCTGCACTTGGCTTTGGTGATACAAAGACATTAAAAAAGAAAAAAAAAACTTCAACCCATCTCCTGCCCTCAAAGGGCTGAAAGTCCACATTCACATACATAAATGATAGAAAAAATAGAAAATAATTTTTTTGAATGAAGACAAAAAATTGGGGTTAAATAACTTGCTCGGGTGGTCACACAGCTAGTAAGTATTAAGTGTCCAAACCCAGATATGAACTCAGGAACCAAAGTTCTATCCATTGTGCCACATAACTGCCCCAGAAAGTAATTTCAAAAGAAAGAAAATTAGCACCTGTGGGGTCTTATGTAGGTATTGTTCTTGGAATGAAGATTCTTATTCTGTTAGATGGAAGTAGAGAAGTAGGACATCACAAACAAGAGGGACCTCTGGTACAAAGGTGTGGAGGTGGCAAATGGAATGTTGTATATGGAAAAAAGATTCCAGGCCAATTTTTGCTTACTCATTAATATTAATAATTGACATTTATTTGGCATTTTAAGGGTTGTAAAGTGCTTTGCATATAGAATATTACATTTTTCTTATACCAGCTCTATGGGACATTATTTCAGATATCATTATCTTTATTTTACAGATGATCAAATTGAGGTTCAGAGGGCTTAAGTCCTGTCATGGTCACATCCACTTGGAGTCTTCTTGTCTCTATCCAGTGCTCTATACATTACCCAAATGGTTCCTAAATTTTTGTGTCTCAAGACACCTTTTTATTCAATAATTATTGAGGATCTCCTCCTTCCCTAAGTGCATTTATTTATGTGGGTTAGATCTGTCAGTATTTACCATATTAAAAATTGAAATGGTGTAGTATTAATTTGAAAATTATTTGACCTTGTGGATCCCCTGAAAGAGTCTCACATTTCCCAGGCATCCCCAAACCAGTCACTACATTAGATCATTTTACTCTTCTCCCTGGCTAGAAGACAGCTTTATTCGGAGGCCACAAGGAGTAGTGGAAAGAGTGTTGGACTAGGATTTGGAAAAGGCTTGAGTTTGAATCCTACTTTTGACATTTTAGTTGTTTTGTGATTGATTTGGAGTTGAGTGGAAGCTCACTGAGTCTTAATTTCCTCATTGGTACAAGGAACATCATGAGATCTGATGTATCTGTGTCTGAATCTATTGGGAGGGTATACAGGGCACTGTGTAGGCCTTAAAGCACTATGTAGATATCAGGAGTCAGGGAGGGGTTTCTGGGCTCTGCTTGCTTTCTCCTTGCTTCCAGTCATTTTTCAATTGTGTCTGATTCTTCATGACCTCATTGGGGTTTTATTTTGTTTTGTTTGGCAAAAATACTGAAGTGGTTCTGCCATTTCCTTCTCCAGCTCATGGATAATGAGGAAACTGAGGCAGAATTAAATGATTTGCCCAGAGTCACACCGCTAGTAAGTGTCTGAGGCCATATTTGAACTCAGAAAGATGATTCTTTCTGATTCCACGTCCACCATTCTATCCACTGTCCCACCTAGTTATCCTTAACTTTGTTTAGAGGTATATTATCAAATGAAAGTTGAAAGTACTTTCTGTGCTTGAGAATAGCTTCAGAACTCTATGAAACCCCACCCATGTCATTTATATTTTAAACAGAGGGGAAGCTAATAAATACTGTTTTGGTTTTAAATTATTTGGTTCCCATACCAAGAGCTATGCTGCCCATCACTCTAGTACCCTATGAGTCTATTCATTTTCTAACCAGTGTTAACAAAGTGAGCACAACAGTTTATTCAGTCTGGCCATTGACCTGCTTAGAAATGCAACTTGGCTTTTGCCATCCAAGTAACTATGAATCCTGACTTTAGATGAGACATCTCTAGACCGGGCTGCTTTTTGGGTGCATAATGGGATCTACGGTAGTTCACTAATGACTTGCCCTTCTTTTATTAAAATACTTTAGTCTGGATGGGATATGTTAGGAAGTTACCATTTAGCCTTAGGCAAATCTGGGTTCCTGAAATGGGGGTGGGGAAGAGAGTAAGCCCAGTTCTGACAATTGCTCAAAACCCCAAAGCCCTTGTCGTTGTCATCCACATGTACACAGAGGATTGATGATGCCCTGTAGGCCAATCAGTCAATAAGCATTTATTTCCGCACTGACTTTCTGCCAAACACTGGAACTACAAAGATGAACAAGAAATTGCCTTGCCTTCAGGGAGTTTCTATTCCTTGGGGTAAAAAAATGTAACTATCCATGATTAGGACTTGTTAGAGCATTAAGAAAATGATGTCAGCTTTATGAGTGTGCCCAAAAGAAGGGTCAGATTTTGTGTCATTCCATGATCATGTATAACATATCCTGACCTCAGTCTGTTGTCTCACAAATATCTGCCAATGGTCACAGAGGGCTGGACTTAAGAGTGATTCACCCCTGTCCCTGGAAATTCGATGTTCATGCTTTAATGAAGGTAAGTTCAGAAGATTCTCTGCCTTAATAAGGGAAGAGCATAGTAGTAGCAGCAGGATTGGTTATATTGGTAGGAGCAATTCAGGAGAAGAAAACCGGGGTCACCTTAGATTCAAAGGAATATCAGACTGAAGTTAGCAAAGGAGACACATAATTCTTCATATTCCCATAGGGAGGAGTTTATTTTCTTCTTGGAACAAAAACATTTATTAGATGTGCATTCACTTAAGGTGCAGCTAGGGTTCAAAACCTCAAATCCAGTGCCTTTTCTGATATATCCCAATGCCATATTTGACAGATGTGAAAACTTAGAAAGGCAGGTGACTTTTTCAGGATCACAAGGCTGGTTTGGCTTGGGCAGAGGCTCCTTTCCATTTTGATGTTATAACCCTTCTTTTGGCAGTCTGGTGAAGCCCTGCTCTCAGAATAAGAATGGTTTTGAATGCATAAAATAAAACACCTGGGATTACAAAGGACACCAAATGTTTAGAAATAAAATTATTAAAAACATTTCTTTTTTTTTTTAAGTTCATAGATGCCAGACTAAGATCTCCCGGATTAGGTGGTCTCTTACTTTCCTTCTTTTTCTGAGCTTCTCTAGTGAATGCCATACCATAACGAGAGATGAGAAGAGGACTTTAATGAAAAAAGGAGATGATAATAGCACTGATGTCTTCTCTCAAGGTTGTTATGAGAACGACCAGAGCTAAAATTTCTATCAGAGTTGAAATTTGTAAGGTGCTTTGTAAACATTAAAAGCACGTGTCAAAGATATTATTATCATCATTATTATATTGGATAAACAGAACAGAAGCTTTAAAAGAGGGATAAGAGAATTGAGTCCAAAAAAAAAAAAAAAAAAACCAGGCAGCAGGAATAGTCTGTCAGCATGTTCAGTTACTGTAGAATTGGGGTTCAACCTTCACCATTATAGAGATCTAGGGAGAAGGTGACACCACAGGGATATCTGAGTATGGGGAACATAGGTCTGGGAATCAGTCCAAAGTTAGTGACTAAAGCTATACAGGCTTCTAATGAGAATATGCCCTGTGCCATCTTAGTGCCCTGGACCAAAGGCCAACTAGTTCTGTGATGGTTAGGCTTCTGCCCCATTCCCTGAATCAGGGATTATTTGCCAAAAAGAAATGTGTCTTGTTCTGTGATTTGATTGTGATTTTTCAGTAGTAAATCAGAGTGTGTGTGTGTGTGTGTGTGTGTGTGTGTGTTTGCATTCAGGCACATGTGTTGAAGAAAATATCAGACACTATTATGATTGCTTTAGGAAAATAGCAGGAAGCAGATTGCCAGACTCAGTTATATGTTCCTTGCCTCTGCCATGTACATGTGTGTTCGATGTCGCTGAGAATTTGGAGACACAGCTTTTAGTTTCCCCCAACTGTTCTTTCTTACCATAGAGTGAATACAATTCAGTACCAATAATACCTAGCAATGAATAACCCAGAGAAGATTAATAGCCTTGTGTAGTAGTAAATTAGAGTTGATTTATTGCATATAATATATACAGGTACTCCTAATGCAATTAAGCAGCGAGACTTTTAATGCGGCAGAATCCAAAGGAAGACCCAAGAAAATTGGGTCTTAATAAGGCTTATTGAAATAACAGCTAAACATGTTGTTTAGTACTATTAGGATGTGCTGTAGTAATAATGAAAATGGCTCATATCTGTATAGTGATTGAAGATCTGCCCACAGTTCTCCAAATAGGATCATAGATGGAAAGCAGGGAAGGATTGTAGAGGTCATATAGTTCTACTACTCATCTTACATGATGGAACTTTTATGCACTGAGAGATGAAATGATTCATTTTGGGCCACACGGACAGCAAATGGCTCTCTTCAGAGCTTCAAACTCAGCACTCTCCTCTGCATTAGGACACTATCTCATTTGCTATCACTTTGTGAAGTGTTACTATTATTCCTCATTTTGCAGATGAAGAAATTGAATCTTGTCCCAAATAATTTACATAGGTAATGAATGATCAATCAATTTTTATTTTAAAATGCCTACTATGTGATAGGCACTGTACTAAATGTTGGGGATATAAAAAGGGCAAAAAAAGTTTCTGCTCTGAGAGAGCTCACAATGTGATGACGGGGACAACAAGCAACCAACTAGGTGTGAACAAATCAGAAGACAAATTGAGGATAATCTCAGAGAGAAGTAATTGGATTGGGAAAGACTTCTTGTAGAAGACAGGAAGAAACTTGAAATTGAGCAAGTCATTTCCTTCTTACCTGACACCTCAGTTTCTTCACTTTTCATTGGATTGTGAGCTCACTGAGGGCAGAGATTGTCTTTTGCCTCTTTCTGTGTCCCCAGAGTTTAGCAAAGTGTCTTGCATATAGTAGGTGCTTAATAAATATTTATTGACTATTTATATATATAAAATATATATTTATGTATATAAATATATATTTATTATATAAATATTTTATTTATTATAACACATTATTTACATAAATAGAAATAAATATATATAACTGACTAGTTATACGTAAGCAGATTGGAAAGCTACGAAGGAAGTAGATTATGAAAAGCTTTTAAAAGCCAGAGTATTTTGTATTTGATCCTCAAGATCATAGGTAACCACTGGGGTTGATTGGATAAGGGAGGTGTCATGGTCAGATCTGTGATTTAGGACCAGCTACTTGACAGATGAGTAGAGAATAGGAGTGAAGATGGATTTGAGGCAGTCCAACTAACGAGCAGGCTATTGCCATGGTCCAGGTTATGAGGTGATAAGGGGCTGTATCAGAGGAGATAAAGGGATGTCTGGGGTAACTGATCCGATATGAGGGGAAAGGGGAGGAAAGCTGAAGCAGACTAACAAAATTAAGGCAGGCAAAATTAAAACCAGGTTTGAGATGATGTGATTGCTGCTTTTTCTTTAATGTGATGCTCCTAACTCTTTTTGGTTAACTACAGGCTTGTGCTGTTTCACTAGTCATTGGGGTGAGTGATATCGCTTGGTCTGTACCCTCCTGCTTTATCTCTTTTGACTGGTGGTACCTGTTTGCCAGAGGACCTGGATTAATGAGCAGTGTTTTTCAGGGCAAAGTGAAATAACCTTTTTTGGAACCGAACCCATACTTTATGTAGGTATATGTCTATCTGCTACTATCTCCATAAGCACACACCCACATATAATTACATTTTTTTCTGTACAGGGGAAGTTCTGTTCTTAGAACAACATGTCAGCATGCATCTGAGAGAATATCTTCCAGCCCTATTATTATGCAATCAGTCAGTCAGTAAATATTTAAGCACCTACTATGTGCCAGACATTTTTCTAAGCTGTGGGGACACAGAAAAGAGGCAAAAGCCCTCAATGAACTCAACAATCTATTGAAAAGTGAAGAAATGAAGTATCAGGTGAGGAGAAAATGACTTACCCAACATCACAGTTTAAAAAAAAAAAAGAAGCTGAACTGAGATTCCAACCTAGGTTCCCCAAGTCCATTTCCAGTCCCCTTTCCACTCCACTATGATGTCTTTCACATGGAATGTTTTGCTAATTAGAATAATTACCCTTTAAATTATGTTTTCAAAGTTCACTGCTTTTGAATGTTTAATAAATGAGCTATCATTAAACTATATCATTACAATTTGCATTTCCAGAGGACATTATAGTTTACTCATAGTTTGCCTCATGAAAGTTTGAAAGCTAATGCAGGCATTATTGTTCCCATTGTATGGATGAGGAAACTGAGGCTCTTTTCTTTTTTTAAATGAGACCCTGTGATTACATTAGTATAGGAGTCTTCTTGTAAGGAACTTCCTTGATCATGGGAGACTGGCATCTTCTCAGCAATCCAGAGTCTTAAGAGAGTTGCTTAGGAACAAGAAGAGGTTAAGTGATTCCAGATTCCCTGTCAATAACTATTGAAGCCAGTACTTGAACCTATTCTGCTCTTGCCATGTCATTTATCAATATCTTTTACTAATGAGTGTTGAGCTTGGAATAAGGAAAACGTGAGTTCAAACCTCACCTCTGATAGTTACTGGCTGTGAGAGCCTCTGCTAGTGACAACCTCTTTTTACCTTAGTTTCCTTTTCCATAAAATGAGGCTTATAACAGAACCTACCTGAGTTGGTAGATCAATGATAATAAAAATTATAAAGTATTTAGCACAGCATCTGGCATACAGGAGTACTTTATAAATGTTAGCTATTATTATTATATGAGTGCCTCTTTTATAAACTGAGGGTACATTTGTAACAGTATTTAACTTCTCTCAGATTGCATGGTGCCTTCAATGGTACCATAGAAAAACAAATATTCCTGCTCACAGCTCTTTTTTTTTTTCTCTTAAGATTCAGTTTCACTAAGTGATTGTCTCTTTGGTGTGCTGGATATTTATTATCTTAGGTATTCCTAGATAGCAAAGTGGATAGTCCTTCTCGACCCCTTAGTGACTTGTCATTGCTCTCTGTTCCCAGGCTGAACTAACAAAGGAAATGCCCTTCTTCTCAAGACCTTTGTGCAGCATGTCCTGGTCCTCATGGGCTTGGTTACTGAAAAGCTCTTAGAAGGAAATGAAGTCCCCTGGTTTCCAGGGTAGCTTTTGGGCTGAGCTCATTGATCATCAGGCCTTGTGCCCCACAGATCCTCTGGGCTCATTAATAGGCTGTCTTCAGTTCCCTCCCTCTTTAAGACAGAGATGAAGCTGAGCTGTACCTTGGCATTTCATGATTATTTGTAAAATCATAAGTGACTCAAGTATCTGATTATAATATTCCCATTTGTCCCTCCTGCTCCCCCTCTCCCTCCTTCCAAATGGATTTCAGGATCTCCCAGCCCATTCCTTCTCCTCCCTCCATTACCTTTTCTTTGCATATGTAATCAGTGCACCCAAGGGGATGAGGGAAAGACAATCAAAGTAGATGGATGAGCCTGTGAATGCTTCATTTTTTCTGGAGCCTGATTGTGGACATAGGTCCTTGGTGCTGAAGAAGTTCTTTTCGTTCTAAAAAAGTGACTCACATTTGTTGAAGTTTTACATTTGGCAGAGTGTTTTCCTCACAATCATAGAATACAGTTTTGCTTTCCAGATGGGGGTTGGGGTGCGGACTCCTCTTTCTCCCCTTTCCCTCCATTTTGAGAAATCCATGTAAAATTTTTTGGCCTTCCCTCCATACCAGAGAATAAGTCTGAATTTTTTCTTTGTCTTTTATGGGATATTTACAGTACCTTATTGTAAAATTTGGATTCAGTGTTTTTCTGTGTTGTCTGTTGGCCTCTGTGTGTTATTTGAGGATTCTGTAAACTCCTTAAAAATTCCTATTTAATTTCTTATGCCAACTTTCCGTATATTACAACCATAATGAGGAAAGTTGTGATGTAGAAGAGATAACTACATCTCATTTAAGCATTGCCACAGCCCCATGTGGCAGATGCTACAGATATTA
Source organism: Antechinus flavipes (assembly GCF_016432865.1). Taxonomy (NCBI): domain Eukaryota; kingdom Metazoa; phylum Chordata; class Mammalia; order Dasyuromorphia; family Dasyuridae; genus Antechinus; species Antechinus flavipes. The sequence goes on along the minus strand of NC_067401.1, from coordinate 120,622,875 downwards.
TCATGCCTGTTGAACAGATCAAAAAACTGAGGCTCTAAAAATGGAAATCAAAATCTTTTAAAAGAAAATTTTGAAAACTATCTCTATATGTTTTCTAGTAAATGGGGAAAAAATAATCATCCTTAAGGTCTCAATTTCCCTGGTATTGATCAAGTGATTTTTAGATAAATCAAACTCCTAATATTGAGTATACTACTATTAAAAGAAAAAGAAAAAGGAAAGAAATTGAAGCTCTCAGAAGACAAGTTACATTCATGGTCACACAACAAGTCAGAATCTGGGGTAGGATTTGAAGCCAGTTTTTCTGACTGTGTTTTCTTATCTCTTTCTCATTGAATGGAATGATATCTGGCCTTAATTCCTTAGTTAAGGCTTCCGAAGTGAGACTTGTTTATTTCCGATGGACAGGGAATCCTGGCTGTTGGGAGTACTGTGGTCCCAAACACCACCAGCAAATCCAATATCTGTTTGACCTTTTTAGTCTTGTGAGTGGGAATGAATCCAGGGCTTCCTTTGTCATAAATCTTGCCTCATTGTTTGCTTTAGTCCCACACTTAAGTTAGTCTCAGTTAAAGCTTCCGGTTTGGACATTTAAATAGTTATCTGCTGGCAGGTACTTACTTGGGGGCTATTGTCTACAAATGAGGCTGAAGAAGAGAAAAGCAAACACACGAGCTCGCTATCTCTCTCTCTCTCTCTCTCTCTCTCTCTCTCTCTCTCTCTCTCTCTCTCTCTCTCTCTCTCTCATCTGGCTCTCTTTTTCTCTCTGTTCCTGTGCATGTGTATGTGTAAAAGGAAGGTGTTCTAGACCAGCTAGAAATTGACTTCCCCAATTATGTGCTTTTGATTGACAAGGAGGTGAGTCTACCAGAGATGTTTTGATATCAGCTTTAGTCTGTTTGGCCAGACTTAACAGAGAGCCAATAGATTACCCTCCTAACTTGAGAGAGGCATCTTCTCCAAAGCAGAGGCAATGTGGCACACTGTGTAAAGAAGTCTGGATTTGAAGTCAGGAGACCCAGGGCTTGAATCCTAGTTTTGCCACTGATTTCCAATGTGACTATTTCTCTTTCTTCCTCCCTCTGTTCCTTTCTTCCTCCCTCCCTCTTTTCTTTCCCTTCTTCCCTCCCTCCCTTCCTCCCTTCTCTCCCTCCTTCCTTCCTTCTCTTCCTTTCTTCCTTCCTTCCTTCTTCCTTCCTTCCTTCCTTCCTCCTTCCTTCCTTCCTTCCTTCCTTCCTTCCTTCCTTCCTTCCTCCTTCCTTCCTTCCTTCCTTCCTTCCTTCCTTCCTTCCTTTCTTCCTTCCGTCCTTCCTTCCTCCTTTCCTTTCTTCCTTCCTTCCTCTCTTCCTCCCTTCCTCCCTTCCTCCTTTCCTCCCTCCCTCCCTTCCTCCCTCCTCTTATCACTAGAATAAAATATTGAGTCCTTAGCCTGGGTTTGAAGACCTTTCTAGTTTAGATTCTCCCCCCTCCCATTTTTTTTCAGTCTTTCTTCAATGTGGCCCAGTTCCTATATTCCTTTAGCAATCTCTCATCTCATACCTTTATTCTTTTTTTTTTTTTTAAATTAAAGCTTTTTATTTACAGAACATATGCACAGGTAATTTTTCAACATTGACCCTTGCAAAGTCTTTTGTTCCAAATTATCCCCTCCTTCCCCCAACTCTCTTCCATAGATGGCAGGTAGTCCAATACATGTTAAATGTGTTAAAATATATGTTAAATCCAATATATGTATACATATTTATAGTTATCTTGCTGCACAATAAAAATCGGATAAAAAAAAAAAACCTGGGAAGAAAACAAAATGCAAGCAAACAACAACAGAAAGAGTGAGAATATTATTTTGTGGTCCACACTCAGCTCCCATGGTCCTCTCTTTGGTTGTAGATGACACTCTTCATCACTGAACAATTGGAATTAGTTTGAATCATCTCATTGTTCAAGAGAGCCACGTCCATCAGAATTGATCATTGATCATTGATCAGTCTTGTTGTTGCAGTCATACCTTTATTCTGTTAAAAGTGTCTGAAATATACTCCTCACTTCCTCTTGGCTTTCTTCAAGACACAGTTCACATTCCTTTCACTTGCACAAGGTCCTTCCTGACTCTTCCCAATTAACACACTCTCCTTCTTAAAATTGCCCTTTAAATGTTTTGTATACTTTGTATCTCTTTACAGAGGCACTGTAGCATGCTGGTTGGATGGAGGGCTGGCTTTGAAGTCCAGAAGACTTGGTTCTAAGGCATGTCTCTAGTACACATTGTCTCTGTAACTCTGGGCAAATCATTTAATTTTGCAATTCCTCTAGAAAACTCTTTTAGATCATAAATTTCAAAGAAAGTATTTTGGGAAAGCAAGTCTTCAATGAAATTCGAAGGTCACTGTGGTTTTGTTTTTTTTTTTTGTTTGTTTGTTTGTTTTTAAGTGTAAATGTTGCATCCCTGCAGTAAAATGAAACCTTGAAGACAGGAATTGTTTTTGGTTTTGTCTTTTTATCCTTGTTGACCTTGGTCATAGGGGGTGCTTAATAAATGTTGAATTGGATTATTGAATTGAATTAAAATATCTCTCTGGGCCTTGGCCTCCTCATCTGAACAATAAGTGAATTTGGACTTTGATCATTTATGAGATTCCTTCCAAATCAAAGTCTATGAGTCTTTGGCCCTAAATGCACATGATATTTCACTTGATGGCTAATTTTCATTATTTCATAAGGGGCAAAATAATTGGGAATTTTTCAGAAGATGAATACTCAAAGTATTAAATCCTAGTGCAAATCTTGTGTGATAGAACAAATGTCTCTTCATGGTTGTGTAGCGTTAAGATCTGAGCTGTAGTCTCACCTTGCGGCTAATTTGCTATGTGACTCTACTTAGGGACTCTACTTAATTTCTCTGGGCCTCAGAAACCCTATCAACAAAGTGGAGCTAATACTATATACAGGTATACCTAATTCAAAATAATGACCATCAGAAGAGGTTGATTTTAAATTTCTTTGGAAAAACTCAAAGAAGCTTATGAAACAAACTTCGTATCAGGTGTATTTTAAAAGGGAAAACCAACTACTAATATGATCAAGTGAAATAGAACCCCTTGGGCTTTTTGACTACTTATGCTTTCCCTGGTGTAAACTAATACAAGGTCATGTGAGATGATAATTGGCTTTCCAGGGAATGCAGATGGTTTTGATCGAAAGAGGGTCTGGGTTGTCTCTTCTAGGATCAATTTGTCCAGATTTTATGTGGCTGGTTTGTACAACTTAGGTGGTGTAGGCTGGGGGGCAATAACAGATGTGGTGTCCATTTCCTACGTGAACTCCTTTGTTAATTACTTTAAAACATTCCATACCTTGAAAGGTCTGTGGCTTTATCTTGATATAGTGTAGTTTGCTTTTTCCTATTCTTTAGTTTAAGATTATTTTAGAACCTATTCCTTATATTTCTATTATTAAAGATGACAACAAAGAGGTTACTAGATCAGTTATGTTTTTCTAGGTATAAAATCTTGATTGATCTTGCCCCTAAGGTGGAATGTAGAGCTGTCTAGGTTAGAGTCCTTTTGGGAAATGTCTCTGGGTTCTTTCTAAGTCTCAGGAAAAGGTTTTTGTTTTTGTTTTTGCCTTTTCCTGGTTCTGCATGTTGTTCCAGATCTATAGCTAGCAATTTTGGTTCCCAGAACAATTTATACAGAATCCACTTGGGAAGAACAGCATAAAAGGTGCCTTAAAATCAACTTTTTTAAAAAAAATTCTCTCAAGACTAAGTTGCAATCTGAATTGATAGAAGGAGTGTCCTTATCTGGTAATTGCCTAAACCCATGAAATCTATCTTTTATCTATCAACTGGTTACTTCCTAATTTAACTATTGTTGTTTACTAAGCACTAAGCTCAATTGTTTGTAGGTTTTTGAAGGTGTCTAAGTGCTGTCAGCGTACTCTAAATTTTAGTGCCCTGAGAAGTAGCACCAAATATCTTATCTTAGTTATGACTCAGATAACACCTTGTTTGTTCTTTCAGCTTAACAATTGACTGTTGATTGATTGATTGAAATGAATAGTCAGAGATATTGATCCACACTAGGATTGCTGTCAATTCCTCCCTTCTCCATTGTGTACCAAAAAGATTTACATAAAAACTTTTATGGATATTTGTTAAACTCCTGTAAGATTTTAGGCCCTTGAGTCATGGCTCTAGTCCCCAGACTGTAGTACCTGTGAAGGAAAGATCTATGTATATGATAAATATATATGTAGATCTCTCATCCTCCCTTTTCCCCTCTTCTTCTGTCTCAGCTCTATCTGTTTGTCTGTCTGAAACTAGGAAAAAATATTGGTTTTTTTTTTTGTCACCTACATTTGCCAATAATCCCAACATTTATAAAAAATTGGTTATTTTAGGTAGTATTCCACATCTATAGTCCCTCTCCTTCAGAGAAGAGAAGTGGAATTCATTCTTACAGCTTTTCTTTGGAGTCAAACGTGCTCATTATAGTTAAATAAAATTTGGTTTTAAATTTTGTTGTTGTAGTTCTTTCCATTTACACTGTTGAAGTCATTGTATATATTTATTTATTTTTTTGCATCTGCTTACTTCACTTTACATCAGTTCATATAAGTCTTCTCATGCTTTTCTTTCTTTTTTATAGTTATTGTTTTTTTTTTTTAACAGTACAGTACTACTCCTTTGTATTCCTGTACCAATTCATAGACATCTACTTTGTATCCAGTTCTTTTGCTATTAGAAAAATTCTGCCACAGAAATTTTGGGATTTTAAAAAATTTTTGGTAATTTGACCTCTTTTGGTTTGTATGCTTATCACTGGAATCAGAGTCAAAGGTTACAGACTTTATAGTCACTTATTTAATTCTAAATTGCTTCCCAGGTTGGATCAATTAACAGCTCCATTAATCATGTATTGGAGTTCCTATCTTTTTACAAGCCCATTGAGAAGATTTCATCTTGTGAATATTTTTAGGGGATTAAGTAGTCAGGACTGCTATAGTTCTCTAGAATTTTATTTTATTTTTTGTCAGAATGGTGATCAGTCATTGGTTTTCTCCCTCTATAATATATGTGGTCTGAGGATAATTGTTGTTGATTTTGCTCAGCATCTGGTGGTCATTTTCCTGTCCTTGCTTTGGATCTGTGCCATCTCTGAAGAAGAAGTAAGCGATAGATAGTTGTGGGGTGGGGGAAACAATGAGAAAGGAAGGAGGGCTTTGGTGAGTCACTGAGCTCCTGCAGACTAAAAAGAACTTGACTTCAAAGCCAGAGAGAATATGGCAAAGATGGATGGAATCTTTGCACTCATTGAGCATTTAAACAAATACTAACACCAGTGTTGGCTGGGAAACAAAAGGCTGTCCCCTTCCTTTGGCAGTGAGCTCTAGGGAACTGCTTCTACTTATTTATTCACCCATCCATCCACCCATCCATCAACCCATCTTTTTATCATCTGCTGGTTCATTCATTCATTTTTGTATAGGGGCAGATAAAATTTGCCCTCCTTAGACTTCAATGACTCTAGCAAGGACTTATACAAACGAATGTATAGATTGGGTTTGTGATGTCCTGTATTCATTTTCTTTTCCTCTCTAATTTAGCCAAAGTTTTTTTTTTAATTTTATTTTATTACAGATATAAATCATCAAGGGGGCCTGGAGGGAGAGAGGGACGTGATTCTATGTAAACAGCTGGTCTGGCAGATCCAATCTACAAAATGGATTTTATTGTTGTACATTGGCCTTTCTTTTACAATGCCTACCTGTTGCTTTGCACTCCAAGGCTCTTAAGATTTGGGGAACATCTCCCTATTCTGCATACACTTTGTGGGGGAACATTCTCATGTGCAGAGCCTAAGCCAGGAATTTTTTTCTTGGAAATTAGGGGACAATTTTTTTTTTTTGGTGGAGGAAAGAGAGTAAGGACAAAGCTATTTTTATAAAGCTTAAAGAGTTTTGGATATTGGTTAACTGCTCAGCCCACCATGTTCTTTCTCTGCAACATTTGCTGGTTTTTAAAAAATAAATTCCTTTTTGGTTATCACAGCTGATTACTTGCCTAATGTTTCTCTGTGGGTATTTCATTTTCATTTTCATTTTTTAATGCAAGATTTCATCATTGCTTGATCTGAGCTGGTTGGTTGCCCTGAGATTATTAATAATTGGGAAAGTTAATGGGGTGTGACTGAGAACATATATTTAAAAACAAGTTGAAATAGAAATACAGCTTCTAAAAATGATACCTTTTTTGTTTCGATTTTCTTGAGCCTTTTTTTTTGTTGTTGTTTTGTGTGAAAGTAGCATGCTTTATAATTTTCATATATGCTCGATTGCAATTAACATAAGTTAATTTTAAATACTGGGGAGCCGCTGCTGGTGAGAAAGGCCATGACTGTTCCTGGGAGTTGAGGGTTAAGTGAGAGGTTTGGGCTTTGTCTGGACTTTTATCTCACTTAAGATCCACATTTGTTTCCCTTTGGCTGTGGACAGAAGATATGGAAGATTGCTTACTTTGATGGGGAGAGAGGAAGAAAGAGCCCTTGCCTTGGGCCCCAAGACTTATCCCATTCCTCCTGCAGGGATTAGTCTATCATCATAAAATGCTTCCTTACTGAGAATCTGGTTTCTTTGGAGCTCCTTCTAGAAGAGATGATAATATATCATGTCTGTCTATTTTATCCTGTTGACTTTTGTCATAGATATATGGGAAAGGGGAATATTCCAGCCTGATTTTAAAGTTTGAGACATTAGGACAAAAATCTATGCTCACTGACTTGCTCCTGCCTCTGCTTATTTTGTTCATTTTCACCTTACCTGAAATGCCCTCTGCCTTCCTCTTTACTATCCATAATTTACTAGCATTTTTGACTTAACTCTAATATCACCTTTATAAGCAATGACTCTGAAGTTCAAGAATTTGGATCCAAATTCTTGGCAAATCACTTAACTTTGCTTAGCCTCAATTGGCTCATATGTGGGGGTCAGAGTAGGTAGTCTTTGAAATGGCTTCTGATCTCTCTATTTATTTACCTCTGAAGCCCTTTCTGATGATGTTAGGATGGAGGAAAAATTACATAATAGCTGTTGGGTGGAATTAGGGGCAATGTGTGGAACTTGCAAAAAGGCAGATTTAGGTTTGATGTCGGAAGAACCTCCCAACAGGTAGCATTGTTCAAAAATGCTGTGAGCTGCCTCAGGAAGCAAGAATCCCCTTTTCTCCTCACTGGATCTTTTCAAGCAAGGAAAGTGACAGAGCTTTGTGCAGTCATGTGTAGTAGAGAAGGGATTCTTTTTTTGAAGATGGGGTGGATTAGAATTCAGGGTTTCTTAAACTTTTTCCACTTGTGAGCCTTTTTCACCTGAGAAATTTTTATGTGATGCTGGGTACATAAGTATATATAATAGGTATACAAATTAAACATTTACTGATAATAAATTATAATATTGCAACCCCTCCCCACATCAGTTATCAGATCCCATGTGGGGGTCAAGAACCATAATTTTAAAAGTTGGAGATTAGCTGATGTCTGAGATCCTCCTAATACAAAAAGCTTTACCTATGCTCAACTCTCCCTTTTCTAATCTTTCACTTATTATCTAGTCTACTGTAGCTTATTTTAAATATTTTCTTATCTTCCTATTATTTACTCAATTTAGTTTATTTATTTCTTAGTTATTTTTTATTTACTAATTGTTGAGAGGAGAGAGCAAAGCTTTTGTCTCCTCTTTTTGTATCTCCATGTTGTTCAGTACATCAAATTGAATACATTCAGTAAATCAGCAAGTGGAAGTGTTTGAATACTGTTTCTGCTGCTTACTTCCAAAGTGATTTTGGGAAATCTCAGTTTCCTCATCTGTCTTTTGCAATTCTAAATCTTATGATCTACTTATTCATTTGGTAAACTTGTTTCAGATCAAACAGCAAATACTTTACATAGCTAGGACAAATAGATGTAGAATGAGGGAAAAAAGATATTTGTTTGGTTAGTGTTTTTTGATGGGATCAGAGCCTCCTTAGCCTGGGACTAGTTTTCCAGAAGTCCTGGGATTTTAAAAATTTTATATGATGAGTATGTTGATAGGTAGAGATAGGAGGGTGTTTCATACCGATGGAGTCATGTAGATAAAAGTGTGAGTTATAAGTGAGACTTTAAAGGACTAAGTCTGGAATCACTAAAATGGGTGCAAAGAGTAGGACACATAAAAATAGGTATTAGAGAAGCCCATATAAATCTGTGGAATTCTAGGGAAGTATCTTGAAACTTGAATAAGTTAAATCAGATGGAGGAGAATGACAGAGTGTCATTAGAGAGTTTTGAAGGAGAATCATAACATCTGGTTACAAGGGCTGACTTAATGACTTTCAGTATTGCTTGGTATAGAAAGGGAAGATGTATAAGGATAAAGAAAGATCATAATAAGTGGATATAAAATAACCAAGTAGAAAAAGCACTGGATTGGAAGGCAGATTTTTGACCTTCCACTTCTGGCTTTTTTTCCTTACTTCTTGTATGACCTTGTGGTCAAGTCATTTCCTCCTCTTGGCCTCAGTCCGGTAATCTATGCAATGAGATTGACTTAAATCATTTCTAATATCCCTTCCCCCTTGAAGTCTATGATTTTGTGATCCAGGGACTAAAGCTTTTGTGGCAGAAAGTGGGTGGGAGGGGTGTTTATGGGCATCAGAAAAGTTTAGGGAAGATGAGAGGGTTTCACTTACCCTCAGAGCCTTGATTTGGCTTTGAGGAGGTGGTCATGGGAGGATTTTCTTTTTCTTTTCCCTTTTGGCCTCTCAAAGGAAATAAGGGGGCTTCTGGACTCTAAATAATTAAAAGCAAACTTGAAAAACTGCAGACCCTTTGCTTCATCAAAGCTAAGTGCTGGAGCCTCATCCCAGGAGCCTCAGCCACCCTGGGGTTTTCCCTAAGTGCTATTTATTGAGACCTAAAACGACTCATTTTGAGGCAGGGAACCCATTTCCTGAACTAATCCTCCCCTGGAGAAAGCATGTGGACTTGAAGAAGGTAGGTTTTACTAGATGCCATCTGGAGAGTGGAGGATGATGAAAAGGGTGGGTGGTGAGAGTTGGCTGAGGGGAATTGGGAGTTCCATTCCAGCCTCTGGTTGGTTGGCGATCTCTGGGGGATGCCACAGTTTCCTTTGGGTCTTATCTGCAGGAGGGGAGCTCAAATATCTTGGGGTGTGGCAATTATTGCAAAGGCTCTAGGTTCCTGCCGACATTCTTACTGGGGGTGAGTCAATAATCTAGATATTTATATTAGTTGTTCTCCTGGCATTGTCTAAGCTCTGGACGTTTGGCATAGGAGGCACCGCTTTTTGAGGGGGTTGAATGTTCTCTTCCCCCACTCCCCAGGTGCAAGTTACACAGAAGCAAAGTCAGAATAGCCCTTAGTTAACGAGCATTTATTAATAATTTACTATGTGCTACTAAGCTTTGGGAATAAAAGAAAAGCAAACAGTTTTTGTCCTCAAGTAGTACACATTCTAGTGTGTATGGAGGAAACATAAAATGGGTAGGTACCTTAGATAGATAGATAGATTGTATATGTACACATACATATATGTGTACACATACTCTACTGTGCATATATACTTATGTGTGTATACATGTAACAGTAAATGGCTGACATTCTCAAAGGGGAGGATATTAGTAACTAGGTGCTGCTTGTATTCTTGCCAAACTGGGGGTGGGTGGGGATGGCAGCTTCTGCAGAAGATAGAACTGGAAGAGCTGAGTCTGAAAGAAGCCAGAGAAGCTAAGAGATAGAGATGAGGAGGGAACCGTATTTGAAGTATGGGGGAATGCTGCTGCCAAGGAGAGGAGGTGGGGGGATGAAGTGCTACATTCAAGGAACGCAAGGAGGCCGGAAGAATTTTTTTTTTAAAAATAAAGCTTTTTATTTTCAAAACATATGCATAGTTTTCAACATTCATCTTTACAAAAACTTGTTCCAATTTTTTTTCTTCCTCCCTTTCCCCCAGCCTCTCCCCCAGCTGGCAAGTAATCCAATATATGTTAAACATGCACAATTCTCCTACACATATTTCCACAATTATCATGCTGCAAAAGAAAAATCAGATCAAAAAGGGAAAAAATGAGAAAAAAACAAAATGCAAGCAAACAACCACCATCACCACCACCAAATGAAAATGTGATCCACACTCAGTTCTCATAGTCTTCTCCCTGGTTGCAGATGGCTATCTCCCTCATAAGACCATTGGAACTGACTGGATTCATATTGTTGTTGAAAAGAGTTACGTCTGTCAGAAATGATTATCGTGTAATCTTGCTGGTGCTGTGTACAATATTCTCTTGGTTCTACTTCACTTAGCATCATTTCATGTAAGTCAGAGGAACTCTTAATCGAGAAGAATGAGATGGGGAAAAGTTATGTTCAATGGGGTTTATTTGGGTTAAATGTCTTTATTAAGTAGATTGGAATCTGAGGACCCAGTTTCAACTACTACCACTGACACTCATTCCCTTTGTAACCATGGACACTGCCTCCTTGACTCAAAGTTTCCTCACCTGTAAGTGAAGGGGTTGGATTTAATAGTGATAGCTAGCATTCCTACTATGTGCCAGACCCTGTGCCAAATGCTTTATGATTATTATCTCATCAGATCCTGACAATAACCCTGGGAAGTAGGTACTATCATTGTCCCCATTTTACATTGGGGAAACTGAGGCAGACAAGTTAAGTCACCCCAAGATTATACAGCTACTTATTGTCTAAAGTTAGATTTGTGGGAAATGAATATAAACTGCTTGCATTTTTGTTTTTCTTCCCGGGTTATTTATACCTTCTGAATCCAATTCTCCCTGTGCAACAAGAAAACTGTTCAGTTCTGCAAACATATATTGTATCTAGGATATATTATATACTGTAACCTATTCAACATGTAAAGGACTGCTTGCCATCTGGGGGAGGGGGTGTAGGGAGGGAGGGAGGGGAAAAATCAGAACAGAAGTGAATGCAAGGGATAATGCTGCAAAAAATTACCCTGGCATGGGTTCTATCAATAAAAAGTTATTAAAAATAAAAAAGAAAGAAATTTTAAAAAAAGTTAGATTTGAACTCAGGTCTTCCTGCAGGTGATAAAATACAAGGTTTGAAGCCATGAAGACTCATCTTCCTGAGTTTAAATCTGGCCTCTGACACTTATTAGCTGTGTGACCCTGACAAGTCTCCTAACCCTGTTTGCCTTAGTTTCCTCATCTATAAAATGAATTGGAAAAGGAATAGCAAATCACTTCAGTGTCTGCCACAAAAAGACCCATTCAGAAGGTGTCTATTTAAAGATTAAAGATTATTTTTTCTCTATGGTAAGAAACTATGGATAGCATTATATGGTGGATATTAGAATAAGAATCTTGTCCCTTGGAAAAAATTCTTTTATCTCTTCATTATCTCTCACCTAAAAGATTACACAGACTAGCCAGTCTTCCTACCTTCCATCCCTCTCCTCTCTTCCACACAGCTGCCAGACTTGTTTGAGTCATTGCCCTGATCTAGAGTCTTCCATGGCTCCCTCTTGACATTAGGACAAAATACAACTGCATCCATTTGACATTGAAAAGCCTTCACGGTCTGGCTCTGGCCCGTCTTTAAAGACCAAGTCCATGTTATGCTCACTCTGTTCTTGCCAAACTGGTCTGCTTGTGCCCTTTACAAAATATACTGGCTTTTGCCTCTGTACCTTTGCATCAGCTGTTCCTTCCTCCTGTCTAGAATGCTCTCTCTTCTTACCTCATGTGTCTTGGAACTCTACTGAATACCCTCCTTCATGGCCCAGATTAGACTTTTCTGTTCACCCCAGTTAACCTGGGTCTCTCCTGCTTCTTTAATTGTGCTCCTTTGTAGGTGTACCACTCTCCACATATGTGTACAAACACGCATATATACATGTATATAAGGATACATAGCAGTATTTTTCTATAGTTATACACATATACAAAAGCAATATATATGTATATTCTTAGAAATGAAGATATGTTTATGTATATAGTTAATATAATTATGATAACATATAATTATAATGAATATTTGTTCATTTATCTATTTATCTGGGCACATGTGGTATCCTTCAGCAAACACCTCATGGGCCAGGATCATAATGTTTTTGTCTATATATCCCCTAGACCACAGGTTCTTAATTTTATGTGTGTCCTGGACCACACTTGGCCATTCTGGTGAAGCCTCTGGACTCTCCTCAGAAATGTTTTTAAATGTGCAAAATACATAAGATTATAAAAGAAACCAATTATGATGAAATACAAGCATGAAAAGAAAACCAAACCAAACTAAATTCAAGGATCTTATGTTAAGAACTCCTGGCCCTCTACCATACCTTATGCTTAATCATGAATGCTTATTGGATTGGAATGTTTGCCTAAGGAACTGGCTGGTCCCTTGCTAAAATGATCCTGTTGGATCTTGACTCTTAAAGTACCTGGGTGGCTTCCACTGGGATTCTTCCCCACTTGAAGGAGAATAGACCTGTCTTGTGCCAGATACAGGCATTCCCTTTTAATATTAGTAAATAAATAAGAGCCCTGGCAACATGCCTTTGGGTGTTGTGTATGGCCAACAGGGAATGGGCATATTGGCAGGCGGGCCACCTTTGGGATCATTGGTGCCCACCCTCAGCCAGTTATCAGCATCCTTTTTAGACATGCTCGCTTCAGATAGTCTACCATTAAGTTAGGCTGGCTGGATTTTCTATGTGGCTATAAAAGAGAAGGCCTGAGATGTGGAGGGGGAAAGTGGAAAGGATACTTGTTTTCATGGAAAGGAGAAGCACAGATTGGGAATGGAAGTAGAACAGCAGAGGGATGTGGTTGGATTGCTGGGACATATAATAGTCTTGACAGGCTTCTCTGAGCACTGAGTTACCTAAGTTGAAGCAGAGTTGAAGCACAGTTATCTGGAGGGGAAGGGTGGGGATATAGAGTGTATTATGAGAATGACTTTTAGGGTTTCAGGGCATCTCCTCAGAGATCATATCTCTTACTGTTTGGGGAGAAATAGCAAAACAGCAGCCTGAGTTAGTAGAGGAAATAAACACTGCCTATGGATAAATGTTCAGTTTTATTTTTTGAAAAACAGAATGATTAGGTCCCTCTATGCTGACCTTGTTATTTTAGGAGCCTCATGAGGAGAAATAAGGGACAAAATAAAGGCTTTTTTGATTGCTTTAAAATTTACTTCTTCATTCTAAAATGAGCATGTATCCTCTATGCTAGTGATCAGATTAATATACCAGATTGTCAGTTCACAAGTATTTTTTGAGAGCTCACTGTGATAGGCACTTTTAGCTAGAATATGGACAAGTCTCTGCCCTCATTGAGTTTGTACTTTTATTGGAATAAGACAAATGGATAAAAAGAGAGCAATTAGATATTTAAATGATAGCTCACAAAGTCTCTGAAAATATCAAACAAAGATGTTGTACAGATAAGTTTTGCTATAGGAGTTCAGAGAAGGGGAGGACCATAAACTTATTTATTTGTAAGTTTGTAGGATTTAAGATGGTGAGAAACTTTTTCCAATTGACTTCATCAATTTATCCAAATCCTTCATTTTGTAAATGAGGAAACTGAGGTAAAGAGACCTATCAAAGTATTCAAATTCTGATCAAGTGATTTATTCAAGGTCAAGGGACTTGCCAAAGATGGCAAGCACTTTGCTAGCATTTGAATGCAAGGTGTAACTTTAGAGCTGAAAGAGATTTTAGAGTCATTGAAAATATGTATTTAATGCCCATCAATTGGAGAATGGCTGAATAAATTATGGTATATGAATGTTATGGAATATTATTGTTCTATAAGAAATGACCAGCAGGATGATATCAAAGAGGTCTGGAGAGACTTACATGAACTGATGCTAAGTGAAATGAGCAGAACCAAGAGATCATTATACATGGCAACAAGATGACTATATGAAGATCAATTCTGATAGATGTGGCTTTCTTCAACAATGATGATTCAAACCAGTTCCAATTGTTCAGTAATGAAGAGAGTCATCTACACCCAGAGAGAGAACTATGGGAAATGAGTGTGGACCACAACATAAAATTTTTACTCTTTCTGTTATTGTTTGCTTGCATTTTTGTTTTCCTTCTCAGGTTTTTTCTTTCTTTCTAGATCCAATTTTTCTTGTGCAGCAAGATAACTGTATAAATATGTATACATATATTGGATTTAACATATACTTTAACATTTAACATGTATTGGACTATCTGCCATCTAGGGGAAGAGGTGGGGGGACGGAGGGGAAAATTTGGAAGATTTGGCAAAGGTCATTATTTTTTACATGTCCAAACCATTATTTTGCTGTACAAAAAGAATCGGACTCTGAAATAGTGTACAATTAGCCTGTGAAGGAAATCAAAAGTGCAGGCGGACAAAAACATAGGGATTGGGAATTCTATGTAATGGTTCTTAGTCATCTCCCAGAGTTCTTTCGCTGGGTGTAGCTGGTTCAGTTCATTACTGCTCCATTGGAACTGATTTGTTTCATCTCATTGCTGAAGATGGCCAGGCCCTTCAGAATTGAAGCAAGGGAAATTCTTGAAAAATTACTCATGCATATGCTTTGTAAATAAAAAGCTATTATAATAATAAAAAAAGGAAAGGAAAAAAAGGAAATATGTATTTAAAAACATTTTATGACTATATGTATAAAAATATTCATAGCAACTCTCTTCTCAGGGTAAAAAAATTAGAAATCAATTGGGGGATGGCTTAATAAACTGGTGTATGTTTGTGACAGAATATCATTGTTCTATGGGAAATGATGAGCAAGATGCTTTCAGAAAGAAAAAAAAAAAAGCTCTGGAAAGTCCTCCATGAACCAAACAAAGTGAAATGTACTGTACACAAAGTAATAGCAATGTTACGGGGTGACTAGCTGAGAATGACTTAGCTTGTCAGTAGTACAATCATCCATCACTACTCTGAAGGACTTATGAATGAGAAATCCTATTCATACTCAGAGAAGGAACTGATTGTGTCTGAATACAGACTGAAGCATTCTTGCTTTCTTTCTCTATCTCTCTTTTTTAAAATTAATTTTTCTTGAGGTTTTTATTTTCATTAGGATGAGAAATCTGTTGTTTTCACCCACAACTTGACTTTTATGGAAATGTTTTGTAAAATTGCATTTCTTAATTGTGGATGGGGATAAAGGAGAGAACCTATAACTCAAAAAAATTTAGAAACAAATGTAAATTTTTTGTTTTGAATGTAATTTCAGGAAAAATATTAAATAAATAAATTGAAAAAAATTTATGGAGCCTTTTGTACATCACTTATGTGTATCTGTAACTACGCCTTCTTTCTCCAAAGGACCATTCTTTATAGCAAAGAATTAAAAAGAGGGGAAGACAAAAGGATTTAGTAAACTGCCCATCATATTGAAAAAGCCTGATATCATGAGCAATGTTCCACATCCATAGTTCCCCCTGCACAGAAGGGAAGGAGGTTCCTCCTCCTGTCTTTTTGTTTGAGCCAAGCTTGCTCATGACAGTTTCAGAGCATTGTATTTGGATTGTTTTGTGTTTGTTGGTTCTTTATATTTACATTGTTGTAGTCACTGTGTATATTATTTTCTTAATTCTGCATACTTCATTTGCTATCAGCTCACATGTCTTCCCCTGTTTTTCACAATTCATCATTCTTAGAGGTCATTTTAAGGATGAGAAAACTGAAAGCAGAATGGTTAAATGATTTGCTTGCGATCACACATTCAAAAAGGAGTTCCATAACTCCAAATCCAACAGCCATTTGTCTCTAGTCCCAGATTTTTAAATCTAGTATTTCTTTCTCTCATATCATAATTGGTTGGGGATGTCTTTGCAGAGGAGGTAGAATTTGTATTGGGACTGTTATGACTGGAGGAGGCCAGGAATATAGGATATTGCAGTAGATTAGATCACCACTGGAAAGGAGGAGGAAAGTTGTACAAGGTTCTTGAAGAGGCAGTGGGAGAATTAAAGATGGGGGCAAAAGCATGCTGGTTAACTGTTAATTGTGGTGAGCCTTGAACAACCTCCAGGAAGCATCTCTAAACCAAAAACTCGATACTAACTTCTCTGCAGAAAGCCCTCCACGTAAGGGTCATTTCCCTCACACCATCATAGATGTTGTGGCAGAGAGAGTGTAGGAGTTTCATCAGAGTTTTTAAAGGACAAGCAAGGTGGGAGAGGTGAGTGCTGGCTGTTTCTGTTTGCCTTTTTCCATAGCAACATGTGCACCTGGAGGCCATTGGGCATTCCTCTCATAAACAAACAGCTTTCAGGAAGAGTTAATAAATTAATCTCCTGAGGAAAGAATTTGCTGTGTCCTCAGAGAGGCTTTCAGCAGTCCAGGCTAGAGCTTTTGCTAATGAAATCAGAACAAATGCTGATAATTGGGCATCAGGTTTGACAAAGAATTGAGTAAAGGTAGGCAGTTGGTTTTCCTTTGGCAGGAAGGCTTTGGTGGGAGGAACTGAAGATTTGATGATTCTAAATAATAACAACTTAAAATTTATATGTTATTTTACCAAGAGCTTCATTTTATACTCTGAGGTAGGTACTTTAATATACACACACATATACATGTAGACAGCTACATATATGTAAATATGTGTAGATATCTACATATATGTATGTGTGTATATATGTGTATGTGTGTATATATATATATATCTTTGTTATAGGTAGTCCCTCTCTAGCATTGACATATCTTATAACTCACTATAACTTGGCGGGAATTCTACAGAAGTTGCTGTTGCTCAAAATGGCACCAGATGTTGTTGTTCTCCATATTTAGGCTAGTCTTAAAACCAACATTTAGGCCATTGCCAGACCCATCCAATTTGGGGTGTGTGCTTTGCTGGCCCAGCCTTTGGGAGTGCAAGATCACTTTATACTACAGTGAGGCACTGGAGACAGTTTTTAATGGGAGTAAAGATAAAGTGAGCCAGCCAATTAGGGTAAGTACTTTATTGTTATTTCCAATGGGGAATGGATGTTTTAAACATTGGCTATTTTCTCAATGTCACAGTGCTGAGATTTGAACTCGGTTCAGTAGGTACAATGTTCTCAATTTTACACTATCTCTCTAACATCAGTCCGCAGTACTGAATGGGAAAGAGCATGATATATTGGAAAGAACTTTGCTTTTGGAATCAGAGGATTATGGGCTCATTGATGGAGAGCTGGAAGAGACCTGAGAGACCATCTAGTCAAATCTTTTCCTATCTTGGCTCTGATCCCACTTTGCTTATTATCTCTTGGACTTATGCTCCTTGGACCTCAATGTCCTTATCTGTAAATTAGAAACCAGATTTTCCCTAAAGTTCTTCAAGCATTATGAACCAGGAATGCCTGAGTACTTCCTATGCTCTCTACATGATTACTGGTTTGCTGTTGATTGAAGAACTGGAAAGATTGAAGTATTTTGTCAGCAATACAGCAGACCAGGATTGCAAATTCAGTCTCTTTGTGTGCTTGCAAGCTTTGTCACTTTCCATGGGCATAGGTGGCATCCATGATCCCAGAGAACTCCCTTACAAAATCATGTTTTATCAGGGGATTTTGCTAAGAAGGAGTGGATGGAACTGTCCCATCTATTTCCCCTGAAACTGGGAAAATGTGACCAAGCACATTCTCTAAATGTGTCCCTTCTGTAAATGAAGGACAACATGGGCCCAGAGCACTATATGTGTCTAAAGCCTATGGAGAATCTGTATCTTCTGTCTTTCAGGAGTGAATTGAAATGCCAAAGGAAATTTTGGATTTTGGATTTTGGGAGTTGGAAAGAATCAGTCCAACCTTTTCATTTTACACATAAGGAAACTAAAGGTCTGGAGGGATAACAAATCATTTGAGATAATGCAGCTAATAAATGTTATTCTTAACCTTTTTTTTTTTTTTTTTGGTCATGGATTCCTTTGGCATTTGGAAAAGCATGTGACCTCTCAAAGAGTCTCTCTCATTCTGATACTGCTGTGATATGTCTGTGTGAACTCAAGTAAAACTTTTTACCTTTCTGGGTTGGGTTTTCCGTTTTGTGAAATGAGATGAATGGTCTAGAATAGGAGTTCCTAATCATTTTGGTGTCGTGGGCACCTCTGATGGTTTGGCAAAGACTAGAGATCCCTCCTCAGAGTAATGTTTTTAAATGCATAAAATAAAATAGAAAAGATATAACAGCATATTGAAACAAAATAGTCAAAATATTTAGGAAAAAAGGTCCCAGGGACCCAGATTAAGAAGCTCTATTCTTGAAGCTCAGTCTTTCAACCCTGTTCAGAGTTATTCCCACAGTAAATTATGCTGCTTGTTGGTAATGATGTGATGTCCCAGTCTTTCAATAATATGAAGTTGCTTTTATGGGGAGATCTAAGTTGTAACTTGTGTGATCCTAGACACCATATTTTGCTTCCCTGATATCTCTAAGATAAAGATTGGAGTAAATGATTTCTAAGGTCTTTTCCAACTTGAAAACCCACTGATTCATAAGCCCCAGATAAGACATGTATCTCTTATTATTAACTGGCCTTAGTCATATTATCTTAAAACTGGAGAGAATCTTAAAAGACAACCCCCCCCCCCTTTTTTTTTTAAGGAAACTGATTTTCAGAGAGTTAAAATGATTTTGCCCAAGGTCATATAAATAGGTTTTTTTTCAATTTTAATATTTTGTTTGAGACAATTCTGGGACAAGGACACAAATCTCCTGACTTTCAGTCTAGGGCTTTTTCCACCTTGTCCCGATTTCTGGGAGCTGTGGTCAGCTGCCAATCCAGATAGCATCTCAGGCTGTAGAAAGAAGGGGCTCTTTCTACTTGGCAATGAGAGTTTCAGAGCCATTCCACAGAAGCAATCTCTGGAGTTTTATTTAATATAAAAATCAGTTGTGTTTCCATCAAAGTGATTACTTAATGTAAGTACATCATTGGGCTGACTATGTTTGTCACTTATATTTTTTGGGAAAGTTGCCTATGTGCCCTCCTCTACCCGCATTGTTCTCTTCTCCCCTTAACCCCCAGCAGTCGATATTGTGGAGCTGGCACCAAGCTGACCTTGCTGTTTTTTCATCTTGCCTTGTGATAGGGAAGGGAATAGAGCAAGAAATGGAACATAGGTCCTTGTTTATATTAGGAGCTAACAAATTAAATTCAGTAGGCATTTATTAAGCTCTTACTGTGTGTCAGGCACTGGGATACAAAAGCAAGGAGTTTGTCTTTTTCTGGGAGAAACAATATGTACAGATAAATAAAATATATTAAAAAATAATTGATATACAACGTGGGAGGCTCAGCCCAGGAGCACTGACTAGAAATCTGTAAAGGTCTCTGGTGAGAGATGACATTTGACTGACCTATAAGGGATTTAAGAATTCCAAGAGGCAGAAAGGAGGGAGAGACCAGTGTGGGTGTTGCATATCTGGAAGCTCCCTTCTCCATTGACTGACCCTTTAGTAGTAGTGAGAGGGCTAAACTACACTTGGCTATATCTATTCTCCCAATTGCTATTCATCTTACAGTAGGTCCCTTACATGGTACAGTGATTAGAACACTGAACTTGGAATCTATTTTGGCCCTTAAACACTTAGTCTTGTAAGGTAAGAATTTCAAAGACCACCAATGTTAGATATAAAGAGTACCAGGCTTCAAATCCAGCCTCAGACTCTTACTTAGAAGCTTGGTGATGCTAGGAATGTCATTTAAGGTCAACCTGTTTCTGTTTTCTCAACTATAAAATGGGGATAATAATACCATCTCCCTCTTAGAGTTATTGCAAAGATTAAATGAATTTGCATTTTTTAGATGCGTTTAACATAGTGCCAGGTATCAAAGTGCTTATTGAATGCTTGTTTCTTTCCTTTCATGATTCCTATGTTATAAAAGAGAAAATTAAGATTCAGTTGGTTTGCAAATAGACCTTTTTTTCTAATGTTTTTAATGGTTAGACCACAAGGCAGTTTGGGAGCTAGTAGAATTGAACCTCTGATAGGATAAAGGCTAGTTTTCATTTTTAAAACCCCCATTGCATTGTTCATACTTTCTGGAATAAACAGCATTTTCCTATCATATCTCTGTTGGATATGTAGAAGGAGATGCTCATTATACTTTGGCCCTTTTTTGGCACTTCCATTGTTTTCTCTTTTCTAGGAAGGATGTGCCCTCCTTTAAAGAAGGGATTTCCAATGCTGGAAAACCTATGTCTACTTAAAAAAAAAAGGAAAAGATATGGTAATTAAGAGCTTCACATTTGTAAGAAGCATCATGGAGTTGTGAATCCTGGACTTGTAGTCAGGGAGTCTTAGGTTCTAATCCTGCTCCTGCTTTGTGCCCCTGTATGTCCTTTAGACCTTGCTGAGCCTCAGTTTCCTTATCTCTAAAAGGGAATTAGATTCAGGGGCCTCCAAGTTTCCTTCCAACTGCGAATTGACAATCCCCAAGATTTCTTCTGGCTCTAGATTTTTCATCCTGTTAGTTCAAAGATGAGTTTCTCTGATGCAATTAAAACAGGATTTGAGTCATGGAAAGTTGATGTATGTACTCCTTTATAGGAACATAGTTATTTTGGCAAGTCGAGGTGTGTGTCCTAGGCTATGGATGAAACTTGCTTTCTTCTTCACTAACTGGGGCTCCACTTGCTGGAACCGCATCTACCCAGAACAGACAGACACTTTTGACTAGCATAATTGTTTTCACTTCTAAACACCTTATGTGAAAGACACCCAGTTGGTGAGAGCAGCAGTTAACTTTATCATTTGGAGGGAGATACAGCCTGCTGCCACATGGCCCCTTGCCTCCTGTATAACCAATAAGAAACAACTCTAAACAAAACCACACACAGCAACAGTTGTTCTAAGGAGGAACAGACCAGCCCAACAAGCCCTGGGATTGGCAGCAGTCACTGGTTTTAAAGTTAGTAACTCAGAGCTGATAAATATGTTTTGTTTAGGGCTGCTCTTGGCCATGGGTGAATTTTTTTGGAGATTGTTTATAATTGAGAATATTCTCACTGGTCATCAAGTGCCATTATAGTTTTGGGCAGGGACCATAATCATATATTTCATGTGGCCTGTAACTTATACCTCAGGTGACTATATTTATGAATGTCTAATTTGGGATGGTTGGTAGCTTTGATCTTTTCCCCTAACTTGAGTCTCCCACACGGGGACAATGACATTTCTTTATTTCTCTTTACTGTAATGGCTTCTGCTGTTAGCACTTTGGACTGAAACAGTGTAATCCAAAGTGACAGACATTTATTTAAGTGTTTGCTGTTTGCAGAACCTTGTGTGTTAGGAGCTGGGAGAGATATAGAAGTCAGATAAGACTCAGTCCCAACCCTCACAGAACATAAATCCTTAAGGGAAAGAATAATGATAATATGCCGAGACATGTAATATTCAGTTTGATGATGGTAAGTGCATGAATTGCAAAACAGAGCAGTGTGTGTGTGTGTGTGTGTGTGTGTGTGTGTGTGTGTGTGTTACTGACCAGGGTCAGTTGGGTTAAGTTTTCATGGAGGAAGTGGCTTTCAAATTGGGCCTTAAAGGATGAGAATAAGATATTTGGCAGTCATCATTGCTTCTGCTTCCATTACCATGCCATTTACCCCACTTACAGCCATCCTTGGGACATAATTGTAATGTTTCTTTAGCCTCTGTGTTCATGGCTCTCAATCTTTTGTGACTTATGAACATTTCCATCAAAATGCTCATTGCATAGTCATTGAGTTACTGAAATATTGGAATTTTCAGCACATTGAGATGGTTTATAGGGACACTGGGACACACTATTTGAAGTTGCTGCTGCTCTGGAAAATCTGGGACATATGGTTGCCATATATATCTCCTGCCTTCTGAATGTTCTATAGAGTTTTCAGCTCTTGATTTTCTTTACCTCCTCCCGCCTTTTCCAGCCTCTAGTGAGCTCATTCACTTCAGTGTTTCTTCCACATATCTGTGCATGCTTCTGTAGAACTGTACTATTGAGTAGTGTCTTGTGGGCAGTCCCCAACTTAGTAATGGGCTGTGTTCCAAAAGTTCATTTGGAAGTCAGTTTGGGGAAGGGCTACATTTGGAGAACTGCAGTGTAAATGGTGATGAGGTTCCCAGGCTAGCCCAGGGATCTTTATTTAATCCATAATGTAATTGACTCAGAATACTAGCAGCAACCCCAAGCTTGCTCAGAGCCCTGGATCCCGAGGGAAGTGGGTTTCTATAATAATAGCAATAATAGTGCATAGCGAGAGAATTTTAATGTTTGCCAAGCACTATGATGGTGATATATTTATATAGTGTTGTAGGGTTTGCAAATAGCACTTTACATGCAATTTCACTTGCTTTGGACACCTTGATGATATAGAAGCTACTATTATTATTTCCAATTTATAGATGAGAAAGCCAGGACTAAGAGAGGGTAACTGACTGGCTAAGACCAAATATAATATAATGTAATATATTACAATATATAGTTTATTAATATAATCTAATATTAGTAGAATGAAATTAATATAATTAATGTATGAGACAGGATTTAAATTATAGTTTTCTTAACTCTAAGTCCAATACTGGATCCATTCTTTATATTATGTTGCTACTTCTTTATTTGCATTGCTGACCATGGGGAAACCACTGTAATGTCAGTGATAGTTTCTGGCTATAAAAAGCATTAGTGAAGAGGAGGCCTCTGGGAAATAGTAGAAAGTGTAAAAGGAGACATGGTTTTTGAACATGGCCAATATGGAACATTATTTTGCTTAATCATATTTATCATAATTTTTTTCTCTTCTTTTTGTTTAAATAGGGGAGAGTAGGGCAGGAAAAAAAGAAAACAGATTTCTGTTCATTGAAAAAATAGCAGACATTTCCAAGAATGAATGATTTGCAAGCTGAAACATTATTAAATCAATTGTTCAATCAAAAAGCATTTACTAAGTTCTCACTACTCTCCAAACTGTATTATCTTTGCATGTGTGCTTGTGGGTATAAATATTGTTTGTGTCCAACTTCTCCATTAAATTAATGGTCCTTAAGGGCAAGGACTATTGTCTTTTTGAGATTGTTAGCTCTGATTCTCTCCTTCATATACTGGGAAGGGTTTGAGCCTTGGAAAGAAATGTTAACTTTCTTCTTAGCAAGTCAAAATGTTCTGCCCAGAGGTTCTTTGAACATATATAATTTCATAGCTTCTCTGTTCTACTGGGCTTAATCATCAAAGGAAACCTGAGCCAATGGTTTGGGGCGAAGGAGCTACTCCCCAGCGAGCCTCCAGCTTAGTTACCTGGCTGCTTAAAGGTGTGTTCTGAACCAGCTCCTCTAGTCACTTTGATTGTGCCCCAGGGGGCTCGTTTTGTAATTGCTTTGGGCTTTCTGACAGCTAAGATTCTTGCAACTTCTGTATAGTCTTTCAAAATGATAATGATAGCTGACATTGATATGGTACTTTAATAATGGCAAAGTGCTCTATATGCCTTATCTCTTTTGATCTTCATAATAAACCTGTGAGGTGGGTAATATACCCATTTTATAGTTCAGACTCAGAAAGTAAGGCCCAATGAAGATTTTTTTTAGAGATGGATTATGAACCCAGAATTTTCTTCACTCTTATACTATTATTGTTGTTGTTGAGTCATTTTCAATCATATTTGATTCTTTGAATCCCCATTTGGGATTTTCTTGGCAAAGGTACTGGAGTGGTTTGCCATTTCTTTCTCTAGCTCGCTTTATAAATCAGGAAACTGAGGCAAACAAGATTTACTCAGGATCACACAACTAGGAAGTATCTGAGACCAGATTTGAATTCAGCAAGGTAAGTTTTTCTAACTGTAGGCCTAGAATTTTGTCCACCAAACCACCTAATTCTTGTTATTATTATCATTATTTTTAAAATTTTCATAAACTTGTGAGCTTATTGAAAAGATTGCAACCCTTTTATGCTTTCTTATCTTCTGTGATTAATGTACATCATAAAATGATAGGATCACAAAAAGGGACTTTAAAGTTCCTCTAACCCAAACTCACTTCACAAATGAGGAAACTGAGGCAGAGAGGTCTAACTTTAATGAGATTGTAAATGATAGAGCTAGAATTTGAACCCAAGTCTTGGGAGTCTAAGTTCAGCATTCTTTCCACTATACCACATTGTCTTTCCCTAAGTCTTCCATAGAAACCTGCCCGACGGGTTTGAATCTTTCTGTGGATCTTTATTCAGGGGCCCAGTTAGTGATCTGTAGTCTCCCATCTCTACATTTGAATGGCCTGCTTTTTGTCCTTTTAGTCTGTAAGCTCCCCTCTGTTATTAAGATCAAATACAAGTGGCACTGTTTGCCACTGAAAATTCTTTATATTTTGAGCTCTCCTGGATTTCTTGATTTCTTAGATATTTCTCCCTCCAAGAGCTCTTCAGTGTAGTGGAACTGGACTGTTTGCTGTTCCTCACATAAGATGATTTCTCACCCCTCTCAGACCCTATGTACCATCTGCCCCTTCTACATGAATGATTTCTCTCTTCTTTCTTTTGGAAGCCTTTCCTGATTCCCCTACAAGCTAGCCTCTTCCACTCTAAGATTAACTTTCATCTAGTATGTGGGTCTACTTATGCATATGTTGTTTCCACCATTAAAATATGTAAGATGCTTGAAGTACCATCTTTGCATCTTCAGTGTATAGCACGTTGTCTGCCTGGCACATTAATAAGAGACTGGTAAGTGCTCATTCATTGATTTCCAGGTTATGTGTCTTCTTAGTGATCCCTTTCATATCAGTACAAGATATTTCTTGTCCTTTACTGCAGTTTACCTAAGTCTACTGTGTACTTTTTTATTGACCTTTCAGTTATTTGTAATTGACTTACATGTAGCTTTAGTTTGATTAGTGTAAGTGCGTGTGCAAAAGCATATATGTACATATGTGCATGAAAGAGTGATAGAGACAGAGAGAAACAGATTTTCTTTTGTAGGGGGAGGCTGAATCATTTCCTTCTTAATTGTACTATTAATAATGATTATTTTTAGGAATAATAAACAATTCTGCTCTGAGGATATTTGCACAAATAAAATTGGATTCATCCCCTTACTCTTCCCCTGATGAAAACAAACAATAAGCCCTCTTCTCTACCCTTGACTACATTTTATGATTTTTTTCAAGAAGTGGTGAGTTAGATAGTCACATTGTCATTTCACATCTTAACTAAGGAAACAGCTTTGGGCATTTTTTCTGGCTTTCCCAGATGCTTGGAATGCTCTCTCTCCTCTCCTGTACTTGACTTCCTTTAAATCCCAACGAAAATTCCATCTTCTCTAAGAAACCTTTTCCAACTCCTCTTTATTTTAATGTCTTTCCTTTTTCTTAAAATTATTTCACTTATTGGCTATATAGCTTGTTATATATATTTCTTTGTTGTCTCTCCCAGTAAACTGAGTTCCTTGAGTTCAAGAATTGACTTTTGCCTATCTTTGTATCCCCATCATTTAGCACAGTGCCTAGCAAAGCGCAGGCAATTATTGAATGTTTATTGACTGACTGAGATGAGAAGGCAATGGATTACTTTTAGTTACTACTAGTGTTGACTTAACCTGAGAAGGGAAGATTTCTTAGAGAGAGAATAAGGTATTGTTAATAGCAGGAGTGATAGTGGACTATGTTTGTATTCTATCTTATGGTTACAAAGTACTACGAACTTCTGTAAGTTTTATCTCTGTATACTGAAACAGCCCTGATAGTTAGCAGGGATAATAAGAACAATAATATCTATGCTTTATATAATACTTCAAAGCTTTTAAAGCTCTTTACTTTGTTATCTTATCTTCCCAACTACACTGAGGTAGGTGCTATTATTGCCCCTATTTTACAAATAGAGTAATTGATGTTCATTAGTAATTATGTGAGGCACTTATAGCTTAGTGACCCTGAGAAAGTCACTAAATCCCATTTGCCTCAGTTTCCTCATCTGCAAAATGAGCTGATGAAGAAAATGGGAAACCACTCCAATATCTTTGCCAAAAGAGAAAGAAATGAAGAGTTGGATAATACTGAAATGACAGAACAAGTGTAGGTAGGATTTGAACTCAGCCCTTTGCTGCTGTTTAAGTGCTCCAAGAATAATCCTATCTTATCCTCATATAGATGAGGAAACTGAGGTGCCAAGAGGAAAGGGTTTGCCCAAGATTCTATAGCTAGTGTGGAAGCCAAGGCTAAAACCCAAGTTATCTCTCTTATAGCAAGCTTTATTTGGGTCCAGTCCTTGTCAGATGTACTTCACAATTCACTTCTGACATAGACTTACAATTGAGGATAAGTGTTCAGTGAACATGCTGTTTCAGATGAGACTGGAACAGGAGCAGAGTGGGGGGAAGTAGACACCAAACACTTCATTGTATTGTTTCCTTCCTCTTTCCTCTTTCAGCACCTCCTGTTTGGATGATTACTCCATTGTTTGTAGTCTGGCCAGCCATTTATGAAGTTCCTTTTCCCTTGCTGTGGAAAATACTGTTTTGGGAAAATGGGCTCTTGGGGCCTTCTGCCTTCTTGGGATTTATGGTATTGATCAAGTGATAGGGGCAGGGACAAAAGTGCATTACCTAATTTTTTTTTTAAAGGGACAGCAAGAACATAGTGATACTGGATTCACTGCTTGCTAGGATAACTTTCAATTTGACTCAGGTCATTGTTAAGGAGCACAGGATGGGGCACATAGAATTGGTTCTCTTGTTAGTCTTGCTGTGTTGAGCCTGCTATTTTTCTGGACCTCAGTTTTGCTAACCATAAAATGGGGGTAACAATTTATGCCTCCTGTTTCTCAATTAACAATGCCATCAATGCTAAAGAAAAGACATGAATGGTTTCTTGAAAAGAAAGAGTTTTCAGAAAACCCTTCTTCCCCATCACTGAATGCTACCAGGTGTTCCTTCCCTCATGGTATGGGCCATCCCTCTGCTATTAAGTGGGATTTGACTATCAAGAACAAATGTAGGGTTTTTTGTTTTGTTTTTTAATGTGATTGACATGAAGAATCTTCTCTAGAACAGCATCTCAGCTGTAGAGTTACCATTCTCTTGAATAGCTCAAAGAAGTTACTTCTTTGTCAAAATAAACCCCCCAAATTTGGAATTTACCCTCAACATAAAAAAAGGAGAAAAATCACAGTAACCCAGCAACAAGAAGGAACTTGATAACAAGAAAGGGCAAGTATCTTTTCTGAGAAATTTTATATGAACATAGGAAAGAGAACAAATACAAATATAGAACACCCTTTTTGTGATGGAGTGTGTGTGTGTGCAGAAGTAAATGTGACTCTAAAGGTCTTCGATTTCTTTCCTTTAAATGGTCCTTATATCCTGAGAATTATTTATTCTCAGGTGAAAGGAGAGACAATAGCATTCTGGAAGAATTCATTCAAATTTGCAAAAAAAAAAAATTAAATAAATAAATAACTAAAAACAAAACAAGAGCTCACTAGTATCTTTACAGCTGTTGTGGTCCAGTGATTTTTACTGTTAGCTGTTAGCTGTTGAGAGCTGCTTGGGTGGCAGCCCCTCTACTATAGTCTGTAGTCCCTTGGTATCATCTTGCAATTGGACAGAAAAGAAAACTTCTGTTAGTTCCTACCCATCATATCGGGATCATGTATTTCTTCTGTGTCTCCATTTGGTCAGGTTGAATTTTTTTTTAAACCTCAAGCCACAGAGTCTAGGAAATCTGTCGGGGATTGGGAGGCATGTGGGCTGATGCTGACTGCTAAGTTCTGAGGTTGAACCTTCTCTGGTGGCACAGATGGTGGAGGATCTTTGAGGGAGGTTGCCTTACTAGGGGATAAAATGCTGTGCTTGAGTTTCAAGGCTGGCCAGCCTCATAACCTTCAAAACAGCAAACCCTGCAGTCCTCAAAGTATAAATTGACCCTAGATAGAAAATGACCCTTTCATTTAAAGGTTCTGTTTGAAACAAAAGTGTGGAGGTTGGGGAGGGAAATTCTGGGAACGTGTCTAAACTGTTTTTTACAGGCTTGGCATAGCTTTCTACTTTATAAAAAAATGGTCATGAAGATATTTCATTATTTTATGTTTGGTGTGAAATCATAGTCTTGTCTTGTCCTCATTCCTCTCAAGAGCGCAAATGTTTTATAGTCATTATTTCATTCAGACCTACATGATCTTATTGAGGCATGGGGAATTTGGGGCTTTAAAAACCGGTTTTGTCAAGATAGAAACAAAGATACAAAAAGGGAAGCCCTCCTCTCCTTCTTTCTTATCTCCTTTCTTCTAGAATCACATTGCAAGTTAATGAGTCAACTATGCTGTCCTTATTCCCAGCTAAGATAGGCTTCTGTTAAATAGGGTACACTGAGTTATGACAATGGAATTACTTTCCTGGTCTTGATAAAGACCTTTTGGTGTACATGTGTGTTTTTTCCCAATATGTAGAAAGAAATTCTTCTATGAAAATCAGCTGCCCCTTATGGCAATGGACAGCATTTTTTTTTTTTTTTTTTGGCTCCCTGGTATTCTAGTTTTAAAAAGGAGTCAGATGAAAGCAGTGATCCTTCTTGGAAGAGAACTGTTCACAGCAATGGGACTCCCTAGAGCTAACAGAGAGAGCTTGTGAGAGAAGTTACTTTTGTTGCAAGGACTGAGGGGGAGATTGCAGAAATCACCTTGACTCTTAACTGGAAGTATAGCTCTAGTGGAACTTACAGCTAAAAATGGAATCCTTCTTGACCAAAAATCAGGCCTGTATTAACTTCTTCTTGAGGAAGCTCAGAATGGTCCATGATCCCAGGGCCAAAATAGAGATGCTATTCATTGAGTCTTAAAATAAGAATTGCTAATCAGCTCACCAGATTTAGAATTCATAGGATCATAGATTCAGCTAGAGGAGATCCTGGAGATCATTGAGTCCACAGATTCTATTTTACATTTGAAGAAACTAAGAAAAAACTCAAAAAAGTAGTAAACATCAGAGGCAAGATTTGAACCCAGATTCTCTGACTCCAGATGTAATGTTCTAATACCCCACTGTCCCCATTTTATAGTTGAGTAAACTGAGAACCAGAGAGATTAAATAAATTGTCTAGAGTTACACATGTGATAACTAGCAGAGCTGGGATTTTAAATGGATTTTCTAATTCCAAAATCCTTGATCTTTTCACTGTGCCACTTTCTTCTAAATGGAGAACTATTAGTGAACTAGGGGTCAAATGCCAGTTCAGCTACTTGTTGCTTATGTGACCTTGAACAAGACTTTCATCTTTTCTGGGCATCGGTTTGCTCATTTGTAAAATGAGGCTGTTCCTTTGGATCATAGATTTAAAGATGAAAGGGTCTTCTATAAATGTCTTCTATAAAATTCCTTATTTCATTCATTTGTTCTAAAGGCCACCAAAATTATTTATTTTTAGCATTTATTTTAAAAATGAGTTCCAGATTCTCCCTTTCAGTTTTCCTCCACCCATTGAAAAAGCAAGCAATATGATACTCATAATTCATATGAAATCATGCCAAACATTTCTACATTAGCCATATTGCATACACAAAAAAAGAAAAGAAAAATAAAGTGAAAAAAGTATGTTTCAATCTGCACTCAGATTTCACCAATTCTCTGGAGGATGATAATATTTTTCCTCATGAGTGCTTTGGAATTATTATGGACCAATGTATTGATTCAAATTGTTAAGTCTTTTAGAGTTGATTATCATTATAATATTGTTATTATCATGTGTGATGTTCTGGTCCTGCTTGCTTCACTTTGCATCAGTTCATATAAGTCTTTCCAGCTTTTTCTGAAATTATCAGCCTCATTGTTTTTTATAGTAAAGTAGTATTCCATTGCAATTCTCTCACTTTGTAGTTGAGAAAACTGAAAATTATTGACATGAAATCACTTGGTCAATGTTATACAATAAGTTGCAGAACTGATAATGATGTCTAAGGTCCCTCCAACTCTAGATCCTGTGATCTTAAGTGCTTCTGAGAGGAAGCAAATCACCAGTGCTGTAGATATCTGCCTGGCCATTGATGAGGGGGATCAGGGATCAGGGAGTCAATTAGGAAGAAGATAGCAGGGTAAAAAAAGTAGTGGGTTACTCATGATTTCCAGAATTTCAGCTTACCAGTAGTCATATTTCTAACAGCATCAGTGGTTTCTTACTAATATTCAGTCCACCAAATGAAAAGCTTTTCATAGCAATTGTGAATGCTAGATAAACCCAGTGGTGATGCAAACAAACAGACATCAGTGAAATGAAACAAAACAAACCCCACATTTCATTTATCTGAATTTTGCTCTGAGACTTGGATTAAATGGGTCACATGGCACTTAACTTTACCTCAATCCTTGGGAGACCTCTTTGTTGGAAACCTTTTTTTGGCAGCTTTATAATTTTGATTTCTAGCTAATTAGATTCGTGCTGTTTGGGAGGCTTGGTTAATGTACCTCACCCCACAGAGCTAATTTACCTCCTTCTAAATTGGGTCTTTGCTATGGTGAAGGATGGACATTAGCTGTGTGGCCATGGAGTCATGAACGAATGTTGAGGCAAATGAGATAATACCTGTAGAAGTGTTTTAAACTCATTATTGTTAAATATTTGAGTTCTGCAGAGAAACAGATGTTCTTTAGAGAAAAAAAAGCATTCTGTAAATCAAAAACGATGTTATTTTAAGCCTCTTAAAAATCCTATCCTTTGTCCTATTATGCTATCAGCTTTAAATGAGCAACCCCAATGAGAGGGAGAAGAGGCTTGAATAAAATATAATAGCTATTCTGACATTGATAAGCATAAAAGGATGCTAGAATTAGAAGGAATCCTTGAGTCTAAACACACTATCTTGCATGATCTTAGGCCTGGCATCTAACCTCCCTGAGCCCCAGTTTTCCTTAATTGTAAAACGAGTGAGTTGGACTACATGGCTTTGGAGTTTTCTTATAGCTATCATCCTTAGTCCTATGATTTGCCTGTGGGCAAGTCACTTAAACCCTCTTTGTTTCAGTTCCCTCAACTGTAAAATGAACTCGAGAAGGAAATGGTAAAACACTTCAATATCTTTGCCAAGAAAATCCCAAATGGGGTCACAAAGACTCAGATATGACTGAAACAACTGAACTCCTTTTCTTTAAAAGATGTAGAAACTGAGTCACCAGACACTGATTTCTGGATTTGGACTTCGAATGCAGCGTGCTTGAAGCCTGGTTCTCCCTGATTGACCTATAAGATTTTTCAGCATATTATTTAAAAAAGAAAAGTCCTGGTAACATGCAGATGGTAATATATATGGTGAAAGTGTTTCAATAAAAATTATAAATTTAGTCCTAAAATCAGTCATTAATTCTAAAATATAATTTTTAGGTTATACATATACATTTATTTTTTACATATTTCTGTATAAGTGAGGGAAAAATCAAAACAAAAGAAAAAAAAACACAAGAAAAAAAGTTAGGGGGGTGAAGTGAAGAGTATTCTTTGTTCCACATTCAGTATCTGTTTTTTTCTTTGGCTGTGGATGGCATTTTCCATCCAAAGTTTTTTTGGAATTGCCTTGGATCACTAAATTGCTGAGAAGAGCTTATTCTATCATAGTTGATCATCACACAATCTTGTCGTTGTGTTCCTAATTCTGCTTACTTCACTCAGCAGCAATTCATGTAAGTCTTTCCAGGCTTTTCTAAAACCAGCCTGTTCATTATTTCTTATGGAACAATAATATTCCATTACTTTCATATACCATAACTTTTTCAGCCATTCTTTGATAGATGAGCATCCACATTTTCCAAGTCTTTGTCACTGCAAATAGAGCTACTATAAGCATTTTTGCATATGTGGGTCCTTTTCCCTCTTTTCTGATCTCTTTGGCATACAGACTCAGTAGTAGTACTGATGGATCCAAAGGTATGCAAAATTTGTAACCCTTTGAGCTATCAAATTGCTCTCCAGAATGGTTGCATCAGTTTATAACTCCATGAGCAATAAATTAGTATCCCAGTTTCCCCACATCCCCTCCAACATTTTATCATTGTCTTCTCCTGTCATCTTAGCCAATTTGATAGTTGTGGGATGGTACCTCAGAGTTATTTTAATTTGCATTTTTCTAAACAATCGTGATTTAAGGCTTTTTTTATGACTATGGATTAGGCTTTTCATTTTAAAGATGAGAAAATTAAGGCACAGAGAGGTTAAAAGACTTGAGCATTGATTTGGATTCTGAACTCCAAATTTAGAATCCTATCTCCTGTAAGGACATATATACATCCTAATTGTTAGAATCGCCCACAAGTAAAATGGTGACCTTGAGGGGTAAGGGATTCTTCCTCCTTGGAGGTCTTTAAGCAAAGGCTGGGTGGATGCTTGTTGGGTCTAATATAGTAGAGGTTCTTTTGTAGGTTTTATTTGTATTTTATGTTCTTCTAAGACATGTAGATTCTTTTAATATTCATTGGTTAAGTAAAACCCGAGAGTAATGAAAGTATGAAGCCTTGACTCATTGATTGAAATAGCAAGTAAAAAGTAGGTCTTTTCCTTTTCAGATTCTATGACTGATTTGTTAAATTATAAAATTTCTATTTTGGTTAGGGAAGAACCTCAGGAAGGGGGTGGCAGTCTAGTGAGAGATGTTTTACTTGATTTCATAGTGCTGCATGCTGTGCTATGGTTGGCACTTACTCCTACTCCCATGTAGGGGAGGAAAGCATGGCAGCATTTCTGAATGCCATGGACTTGGCCCAAATGCTGATGGCCAAGGCAGGTGGGGGAAGTTTTATCTTCATGTTTGCCTTTTTCTAATCTGAAGAGGAGACAGTATCAAGGATCTAGAAAATGGTGATACCTTGATTCATCTGTTGCGAGTAATAAAGAGCCTATAGACTGGACCTCTGATTTCACTGGGATAGGGAATTTCATGGCTGAGCAAACTCTTTCTTTTTTCTTTTTTCTTTTCTTTTTTTATAATAACTTTTTATTGACAGAACTCATACCAGGGTAATTTTTTTACAACATTATCTCTTGCACTCACTTCTGTTCCGATTTTTCCCCTCCACTCCCTCCCCTAGATGGCAAGCAGTCCTTTACATGTTAAATAGGTTACAGTATATCCTAGATACAATATATCTGTGCAGAACCAAACAGTTTTCTTGTTGCACAGGGAGAATTGGATTCAGAAGGTATAAATAACCCGGGAAGAAAAACAAAAATGCAAACAGTTTACATTCATTTCCCAGTGTTCTTTCTTTGGGTGTAGCTGCTTCTGTCCCATCATTGAGCAATTAAAATGGAATTAGATCTTCTCTTTGTCAAAGAAATCCACTTCTATCAGAATAAATCCTCATACGGTATCATTGTTGGAGTATATAATGATCTCCTGGTTCTGCTCATTTCACTCAGTATCAGTTCATGTAAGTCTCTCCAAGCCTCTCTGTATTCATCCTGCTGGTCATTTCTTACAGAACAATAGTATTCCATAACATTCATATACCACAATTTACCCAGCCATTCTCCAATTGATGGGCATCCATTCAATTTCCAGTTTCTAGCCACTACAAACAGGGCTGCCACAAACATTTTGGCACATACAGATCCCTTTCCCTTCTTTAGTATTTTTTTGGGATATAAGTCCAGAAGTAACACTGCTGGATCAAAGGGTATGCACAGTTTGATAACTTTTGGGGCATAATTCCAGATTGCTCTCCAGATTGCTCATGGTTGGATTCGTTCACAACTCCACCAACAATGCATCAGTGTTCCAGTTTTCCCGCATCCCCTCCAACATTCATCATTATTTTTTCCTGTCATCTTAGCCAATCTGACAGGTGTGTAGTGGTATCTCAGAGTTGTCTTAATTTGCATTTCTCTGATCAACAGTGATCTGGAACACTCTTTCATTTGAGTGGTAATAGTTTCAA
This sequence comes from Antechinus flavipes, assembly GCF_016432865.1. Taxonomy (NCBI): domain Eukaryota; kingdom Metazoa; phylum Chordata; class Mammalia; order Dasyuromorphia; family Dasyuridae; genus Antechinus; species Antechinus flavipes. Next base: position 120,588,951 of record NC_067401.1, on the reverse strand, counting down.
TTTCATCATCTGAAAATTGTTTGTTCATATCCTTTGACCATTTATCAATTGGAGAATGGCTTGATTTCTTATAAATTTGAGTCAATTCTCTATATATTTTGGAAATGAGGCCTTTATCAGAATCTTTAACTGTGAAGATGTTTTCCCAGTTTGTTGCTTCCCTTCTAATCTTGTTTGCATTAGTTTTGTTTAATTTGATGTAATCAAAATTTTCTATTTTGTGATCAATAATTATATCTAGTTCACCTTTGGTCACAAATTTCTTCCTCCTCCACAAGTCTGAGAGATAAACCATCTCTAATTTATTTATAATCTCATTCTTTATGCCTAAACCATGGACTCATTTTGATCTCATCTTGGTATACGGTGTTAAGTGTGGGTCCATGCCTAATTTCTGCCATACTAATTTCCAGTTATCCCAGCAGTTTTTATCAAATAATGAATTCTTATCCCAAAAGTTAGGATTTTTGGGTTTGTCAAACACTAGATTTGAGCAAACTCTTTCAACCAATGCAAGTTAGCAAGGAAACTTGCACAATTTATAGCCTTCAGAGTCTGAAGAGCACTGCAAGATATCACAGTTAACATGTGTCAGAGGTGAGATTAGATAGATATAGAGAACATTTATGAAGTACTTACTGTGGAGGAGGCATTGTGCCAAGTCCCAGAGGTACAAAAACAAGCAAACAAGACAGTCTCAAGCAATGTGGAATTTATATTCTAATAAGGGAAAGGTAAATTGAGCAGAGGTAAAGTGAGCATGGCTGGGGCCTTTCACAAAATTGCCATCAGGATCATCAGTAGATCAGAGACTCTATGTTGAATAAACTGCATAGGAATATTTTTCAGTTCTCAAGTTGACATTTTATCCCCTAGGCCACAATGCCTCTCTAGTAGCATAAAAATAAGTCAGAAATGGCCCTCTCGGTGACTGGTATGCTTGAGAGTGCTCATTAGATTCCCAGACTCAAAGAATGTTAGAGCCACAGATCTTAGATATCCCCTAGCCTTTCCCTTTCATTTTTCAGAAGAGGAAACTGAGATTTACAGTAGGCAAGTGACATTCCCAGAGACAGCTAAAGAGAAGGACGGGACTGATTCACATTACTCCCCATATCATGGGAGCTACATCCCTAGAGAGGGACAAAGAACAAATTGGCAAGAACTTTCAAAAGTGGATACTTAGTCCCTCTCTGAAGTTTCTGGGGACTTGAGTATGTGCTTCATTTACAATCAATCTGTCGTGGTGGAATGCTGTCTCTTCCTTAGTAGTCACCAGTAGTCATCAGAACTCTAGGCTGCTGTTTGGGAACCTGTCGCACACTGGCTGCCACTGAATGGGGCTTACCGATCGAAAGAAACCCAATTACACTATGAGACGAGAACAATTTCAAATGCTTCTTTTGCAGTCTGCATTCTATATCCAGCACTTGCTTAGAGTAGCTTATGAAAGAGTTAGTAGGCATTGGACAGAAAACGATCCATATAACATTTGACTTTATTGGCAGCTGGGATGGAGCAGTCTCATTCTAAGTCAATCTTTTGGGGGAAGTGGTAGGGAAATGTGGTTTTCATTTTCACATTTATATAGGACTTAGTTGTATGTGGTGGATTTAATATTCCACTTATTTTCTTCTGAGGTAGGCTGATTTACAGAGAGAGTTGATAGGTATTCTGTACCTCCTTTGGAAACAGGAAAGCTTCACAAGGGAGCACAACTGAGTATGACAAACCAATGGCCCCTTCACCTGTTTGCAAAGTACTTTGGAGGTAATACTTCCTAAAGACAGCAGAAGGGCAGAGGTCTTTAACCCTAGCCCTTCTTCAAAGAGCTAACTGCTGAACAAAAGAGAAGAAGAATTTATCCAGCATTCTAATTCTTCACCCCGAGGCTTGCCTCTCACTGAAACATCTGAGTTTTGTAGTTGGAAAGAAATTTTAACCAGACCTCTGTACCCAGGCAGCAGGGTTCTGAAAATCAATGTGACAATTGAGACTGTGTTTTAACTGTCTGTAGCATTGTGCAAGGTTAGGAACAGAAGGTGTAGTCTTCCATCTACCTCAGTACCTCCAAACTAATTTTCCTGACCCATTCTCTCCTGATTTCAGTTTTAATCAACAGATGTATGGCTGTCAACTTGAAAATCTGGTTATATCCTTCAAGACCAAGGTGTCCTTGAGCCCTCAAAATTTAAAGGGCTTGGACTGTGCAATCTGAGCAAGAACTACTCCCTCCCTTCTTCCCCAAACCCCAAACTGACAGCCTTGTGTGCATTCGGGCCTCTCCTGTAGCTTCCAGGCCTAATCTCTGAGTTATTATAGCACATCACCAAACAGATAGGGATGATAATTATAAACAGTTTGAGAGCTTCCATTCACCTTGCTTGGCAAGGTGATTCAGGACATTTGATCAGAAAAAAAGTAGAAAAATGATTAAAAAAAAAAGTCAACCCATGTGTTATTATGATACACTTATACTCAGTCCAAAATGTTAGTTATGGAAATATCTGTGGGTTACAGGTGGGAGGAGAGAGACATTAAAACCAATTGCCTGTCTGATCTTTCCCCTTGGATTGGAAGAAGGAAATTTTAGTGTCTAGGGAAATGGGAAAGGAGCAAGCCAGTCTGCTTTTTATTCTTATCCCTTGTTCATTTGTTGAGATACTGTCTTATGATGAATAGCGTCTAAGGAGAATGCATTGCTTTAGGGCAGAGAGCATGTCTATAAGAGGAAGAGGGAAGGATGTCTAATTAATGTTCCCTTATATTATTTTTTTCATCTCGTAAAGTCTCTTTATATGAGGTGGCTACGTCCGGGTCCGGGTTCTGTGAAGCATTTCCTGGTTAAGTCTGTGAGAATACAGTGTGGTTAAGTACTATCTGGGTTTCAGCTGTAAACTGCTCCTATAACTCCTCTGGGACAGGATGGTACTGTGGAGTCCGAATAGCAGAGTTCAGATCCATTCTCTACTGCTTGCTAACTTTATGACTTCCAGTGAGTCACTACTTTTCTAAACATTGATTTTCTCATCTTTAAAAGAACCATAATAGTAATTAATCAGCCCAACAAGCATTTATTAAATACCTGTTTTGTGCTAGGCATTGGGTATGAAAAGACAAAAAGTAATATGAAAGTGGTTTTTGAATCTCAAATGAGATGATGTATATGAAATGCCTTATAAAGGACGATTATTATTGTATCTCTGTCATATATTTCATTCATATTGTGTCTCCCCTCTCCTCAGTTTCCTCAGCTGTAAAATTCAGTTGAATTTATATAACTTCGTGGTACCATCCTAGGACTCAGATATATGATATTTGCTAGCAGGCCAGGAGCAGAGAGGGGCTTGTTTGTCTCTTTGGGTTTCCCAGGCCAGGCATTTGTTTGCCACTAATGAAGCTTCAGGATCTTCTAGGATGATTGAATGGAAAAATTTATTCTTATTTCAGGAAAGGACAAGAGAATGTTTATTTCCATCTTCAAAGTGGGAAATTTTAAGTCAGTGACAATGGAAATTGTTCCTGGCTAGTTTCAAGCCTGGAAAGAGGAGGGAAGGAACTAGTTCAAGGAGGGTGGAAAAAATTTATATACTGTAAATGAAAATAAAACTGGAGCAAAAAGCCCAGCAAGAAAACACAGAGTCCAGACTATAATCAAGCAAAAAGTTAAGCTGCCTCCCTTTGTTCTCTGTAATGAATGAATGCACATGGTCTGCATCATCATTGAGGAATAAGTGTTCACAAGTTATGTAAGGTACCAGACCTGGAACATTAAGAAGTTTTAGTCTCTAAAGCTTTTGTCCACCAATTCTTGGAGTAAGACTGTCAAAGTGTTAGCTCTTTCTTCTCTGCCACAAATTAGAAATTGGTAGTGAGCAGAGCTGTGCAGATCTCTGCATGAGCAATGACCACTCTTCCTCATTTTCTCTTCACTTCCCACTTCCTCTGTCAAAAGAAGGGATAGCATTATAATGCTTGGAAGTCTCTGGTTAGTTGGTAGGAATACTAGTGAAAACTAGTGAAAAATATTCTGGAAGGAGCCAGACTGAAAGAGGTATTATGGTGTAATGGATGAAATGTTGGACTGGGAGTCATTCCTAGAAAGACAAGGGTTCAAATCCCACCTCAGGCACTTAATAGCTTTGTGACCTTGGGTCATTTTATGTTATAATCTCTTCCTGCTTAAGTTTCCTTATCTGTAAAAACTGTAGCACTTACCTCATAGGATTGTCTGGAGGCTTCAGTGAGTGAATACAGCAGGTGAGCCTTAAATGTTATGAATATATTCATAATCAGTTATTAGTTTATTGTCTGTGTTGTATTTGAATTTAATTTAATAGCTTAAAGAAACCTTTAACACTGTCCAAAAATAATAACAATAATCATGTGTTTTCACATTTGATCCTTACCACTGTAGGTACTATTATTTACAATTATTTTCTCATTTCATCCTCACAATAACCTTGAAGGTTAGGTGCTATTATTATTATTATTATTATTGTTATTATCCCCATTTTACAGATCAGAAAACAGAGGCCGAGAGGTTAAATGAGTTGCCCACGGTTACAGAGGCAGAAGTGTTTATAACTTTGGTAGTATTTAGTTGTGTCCAATTCTTTGTGACTCCATTGAGTTTTTTTGGCAACTAGAGTGGTTTGCCATTTCCTTCTCCAGCTCATTTTATAGATGAGGAAACTGAGGCAACAGGGTTGAGTGACTTGTCTAGTTTCACACAGCTATTGAGTGTCTGAGGCCAGATTTGAGCTCTTGGAGTGTTCTGTCTCCTGTGTCATCTAGCTGCTCCAGGAAGTGCCCAACTCCCGGACCAGTACTGCATCCACACAGCTATCCCCTCTGTAACATCTTCCAGTTGTGTTAACCCTCACTATGGACTTTATTAAGAAGCAGATCAGAGCTCTTAGGTGGTTTCTGGGCCCTGGACTTCAGTCTGGAAGGTGGCTCTGGAAGGGAGGCAGGAAGGAGAAGGAAAAGTGAGATACGGTTCTCTTTGGTGAGGCTGTAGTTTTGTGTCCTCATTCCCATGGACCACAGCAGATCTTTGTCAGTGAAACAGTTAGGGGCTCTCTTGTTTCTGCCTTGCTAGCTGAGCCTGGCTGAGTCATATGGGAAATTTGAAGGCAAGGTTTCAACACATAGTGTCCCCCTGAGATTCAGGTAGGTGTCCAACTCCGTTTGAGGTTTTTGCCATTGCTTGGGAAGCCCTACCAGAGGTGAACAGCGTTCTGCTCTCAGCAAACTCATACCTGGCATGGTGGCAGTCCTGGGAACCATTAATAAGGCAGCTTCAATAGGGTCCAGAGGGAGAGACATCTAATTTTTTCCCCCCATTACTATGGCAGGGGGTGGAGTGGGATGAAGAAATGCACAGTTGCCATAGTTACTCCTCTACACCCCCCCCTCCTGCAGAGGTGGTAGGTGACAGGATGTAGGAACTCACATTTGGGATTCTACTCTACTGTTTGACAAAGAATTCAATGACATCTGGCAAGCATCTGTTACTGACAAGGCACTGGGTTACCATGGTGATGTTACAGAGAGGAAATTGCCCTTGCCCTCAGAGAACTTATATTCTACTGAAGCAGCTAAATGACACAATAGAGTTGCAGAGTCTGGCACTTGGAAGAGCAGAGGTGGGGGGGTAGGGGCGGGGGGATGCTAGACAACAGAAATAGGAAAAAGAAAAAAAAATTAACCACAATAGAAATAGGAAGAAAAAAAAAGACTAACTTATGAGAGGGAGAGACTCTTACTTGGCAAATAAATCATTCAACTTCTATCTGACTCACTTTCCTCATCTGTAAAATGGGGTTAATAATGCTTCCCAGAGTTATTATAAGAATCTAATGAGCTTTTTCTAAGATATTTGCAAACCTTAAAGTGGTATAGAAATGTTAACCATTATTATTGCACATTATTATATATTGTTTTTATTTTATTATTATATGACATACATATAAAACATGTACACTCCAAAATAAATACACAATAATTTGAGTGGGTAAAGAGAACTATTTGAATAACAGGATAGAAAAGTCACTGTGAATTTGAGAGGAAGCATTTGGGACGGGAAAAGTGAACCAAGTCATCAGTGGCCTGTCCAGTCAGCTGCACAGTCAGGATGGCTAACCTCAGCTTGGCCTATTTCTGAGTCATGCTTCTACTCAAGCACTGTCCTATTAGCAAGTTGACAGATGCCTCCTCTGTTTCATTGCCCTTAAAAATATTAGGGACTTTTTTTTCCCATCACCTTAATTTCCATCACCAGAGAATCATCTTTTGTGACAAAGAATACAAAAGAAAGAGAAAAAGCAAAATTTAGTAAACTATCAAATATACCAGTCAATTCTGACAGCCAGTATATATGCAAAATTACACACCTGGCGTTACTCACTTCTGCAAAGTATTCATAGGTTAGTCTTTTTTTTTCTTCCTATTTCTATTGTGGTTAGTCTTTTTTCTTTTTCCTATTTCTGTTGTCTAACGCCTCTCTTTCTCTCTCTTTCTCTGTCTCTCTGTCTCTCTCTCTCTCTCTCTTTCTCTCTCTGTCTCTCTCTCTGTCTCTGTGTGTCTCTCTGTCTCTGTCTCTGTCTCTGTATACATATATATATACATATATATATATACATACATATATATATATAATCCCAGCTGACAAATATATATATATATATATATATATATTTTTTTTTTTTGCTGAGGCAATTGGGGTTAACTGACTTGCCCAGGGTTACACAGCTAAGAAGTATTAAGTATTAAGTCTGAGGCCAGATTTGAATTCAGGTCCTCCTGACTTTAAGACTTCTATTCATTGTGCTGCCTAGCTGCCCCTTCTATATATCCTTTTACTGGTTCTGCATATTGACACTGTGCAACAATTGTGTGTGTCTTCCCTTTAGGGAGTTTTGATCTTCCTTTTTTTCTTGTTTTTGTTTTTAGACTAAACTTAAGTTTCATTGTTATAGAATGGAATTGACAAACTGACTCAGCTCATGAGCAAAGAATGATTTTTATATTTTTAAATAAAGTTTTTATTATATTGTACAATATAAAAGAAAAAAATTTGCAGCCAGACAAAAAGAGGTGACATCTTCTTGACCCCTGATATAGAGAATTACCAACCTGGAAAATCCCTCTACCAATGCAAATAGATACCTGTTTTACAATGGATAAGAAATTGCAGTGGAACAGTGGGAGGTTGGGATCTGCCCTAGCACCACCTAACTCGTATGTATCTGAGGTGACATTTGAGCCTGGGTCCTTCCTCACTGCAAGGCTGACACGTCATTCTCAATCCTACTCTGTCTCATCATTTCCTATGGTGCAGTAATATTCCATTACATTTATGAATCCTTCCCTTCCTTGCTTCATGTAAGTGATTCAGGGTGTTTTCCCAGCACTAGGTTAGGCCCTTTGTCAGCTCCTGAAATTCTAGGACTTTCAATCTTTGATACCCTAATATTTCTCCCAAATGCAGTTTTTATTGCTTCAGATGCTCCAGGACCCAGTGTGGAATCTTGCAGAGGTCAAGCTGGCTCGTAGTTATCCATATCAGATTTTTAATCCCAGCTTGGCTTCCTGAATACCAGACACTGGAACTGTCAGTTACTGGGAAGTTGTTAGTAAACCTTGAAAAGATACAGAAAATTGAGTTGTTACAAGAGCAAGGAATATGGACTCATTTTATTAGCCTAAGGAAGGTCATTAGAGTACAGATTGTAAACTAGAAGGGACCTAGAAGTCACAGAATCCAACCACTCCATTTTACAAATGAATAAACTGAGATCTTTTGGCTAAGGTTCTCTTGATCCCAAAGCCTATGATCTTTATTCTGTATCACATCACTTTGGAAAGCATAATGAAGCAAGAGGACAAATTTGTTGGTAGGGGGGATGTATTAGCTATAATAGCTAACATGTATATACTGCTTTCAAATTTACAAAACATGTTAAAAATATTATCTCATTTATTCCTCACAACAATCCTGGGAGGTAAGTGTGAGTCTTATATGCTATTTTGCAGATGGAGAAACTGAGGCAGATAGTAGTTAAGTGACTTGCCCAGCATCACACAATTTGGAAGTATCTGAGGCCAGATTTGAACTTATATTCTCCTCACTCTGGATCTAGCACTCTATCCACTAGCTACTTCTATAATTTATATGACCATTTAAAATTGATGGAGTGCTTTATAGACATTTCATATAATTTTCACAACAACTCTGTGAGGTGGCTGTTATTATTGCACCCATTTTATAGATATATTAACTGAGGCTAAGAAAGATTAAGTGACATGCACACAATTAATATGTGACTTAGGTAGGATTTGAACTTGTCT